>NC_141072.1:17358682-17421182 GCF_041138505.1 Cibotium barometz | reverse complement strand
ACATGCTCTTCATCTTTGTATGAGTCCTTCATTGCGCCTTCGTCAAACCCCTGAATCCTTCCTTGTTATCCATTATGGAGGAAACTCTTACCCTTTTATGTGTTTTTGCCTTCCAATTTCCTCATGTTTCTCTTTGTTTGGATTGAATTATGCATATTATCCCAAAACAACCATAACAACGTGAGGAGACATATTCTTTCCATTAAGATGAACTCCGGTCACGGTGTTGTGGTCATTTTTTAAGAGAGAATGTCTACTACGCTCAGCTTTTTGTCATGTTCTTGTTTGCTTAGACTTTGAGTAGTTTTCTACTAATCTTCCTATAAGGATGGCCACTATCGCGTTTTGTTGGTCATTCTAAGTTGTAGCATTAGTATATCTCACTTTTTGCCGTCGTCGTTAAGGGTTATTTAGTTACTTAAAAAAACGACCATTACAACACGATGAGAGATATTTCTTCGCGTACGACTCGCTCCCTTCGCGTTGTTATGGTCGTTTCTGTTCTGTCGCTATTTGCTGATAAATTCTTCACATTGTTTGACTTTGGTGCTCATTGTTGACGAATATAGGCTGGCTCAAGCAATTTTGCAATTGTGGAGGTGGAAGATGAAACTGTTGCTGAGACACCTGAAGTCAGGCGATTTGACTTTATCTACAAAGTGAAACAGCACCATTGCCACCTAGATATTTTTAAAATGTTCAACACCAAGTTTGTTCTTTAGACATACTGAGGTTCCTTGATTCCCAGCTTGCTACTTAGCACCTTGAGTTCACAAATGTTACTTCTGTTGGTTAAGTGGAGTTTGAAGGTGTTCCATTCGTTCATGCCCTTGACCTAAAGTAGACAAAGGACATCGTATGAAAGCTTACACGCCTTCTTATAGCAGGCTGTCATCCAGTGCTCTTCGCAAGGAGAGGAAATGCCCACTCCACAAAAGAAAATGTAGCTTTGTTCGCTTTTATGAGGGATTCATTGTTTACCTCCATCTCTGCAACTGGATGAGAACTCCGAGGATTCGCCTAGACCTCAAGGTGAAGGTGGTCTTCTCCAAGATAGAGCTCAGGAAGCTCCAAAAATAGAGGATGATATTGATTGGGAGGAGGAGAGTAGGGAGGCCCAGAATGTTGACATCTAGGCTCTTCGATGTGACACTATCATTCCTATTGAGCAGGACACATGCCAGCATGTGGACGAGGACGTCAAGGATGTGCCCTTATTAATTTTACCCTCGTTTCTGATTGAAGGCAAGCATTATGTCCTCTTGTCAGACATAGAGGCTCTATTCAATTTGCGGTAGGACTACTACCTTGCCACCATCATTGCTCAGCATCTCGATGAAGATGAAGGGTTTGTCCGACATGGAGATGAAAAATACCTCCAAATAGATAGAAAACCCGAGGAAAGGGAATTCTTGTCTATGGCAGATACCCTTTGTCAAATGTTTCAAGATGCGGCTTCTTGACGAGTCCACTCTGCCCTCCGAAGATGAGTTTAGGGCTATCCAAGAGAGACTGAACATTTCCCGGTATGGGAGTAGATGCTGCAACGGTGAGTTGCGCAGTTGAAAACACAGGTGTCAATCTATGGAAACTAGACATTGTTGTTGAAGATGAAAATCAGAAGGTACGCATTGCTAGTAGCTCTATTGATTTATAGCAATTGAGTTTGGCAAGTTCTAATCATTTCTAAAATTTTATCTTCCAGTTGTATGTGGAGTCGGATCCATTTATCCTTCGTGCCTTTGGAGATCATCATGCGACAAGACTGGGAAATGAATCCTCACTGGGCAATTACCTGAAGTCCCTTAGATATCCCCAGGTGCTGGTCTACCATTCAAGGTTCTCGAAGGAGAGCGTTACTTCTGTGCTTAATGTATTGAAGGTTCTTTCAAGGTATCTAGGGGGATATCCAATGAGGTGGAACGTAGACAAAGCTTTTCTTTTGGATAAGGAATTTGCTCAGTGGACCTTTGGACAAGGCCCCAGATACCTTTTTTTAAGAAGTAATTATTATTTAGCCTATGCACTGGCTTGTGGGCTGAAGGATACCAGGATGCTTGCCCCTATGGAAAACAAGAGCTTCTTCATTTCTGGCAGCCCGTTTCAAGAGTGCTCTCTCAACCAACTACAAAAGATCCCCCTCCCCCCACTGTAGAAGAGCTCGCTCCCCCCACTGTTGAAGAGTTGCCATCCTCCTCAAAAAAGACAAGGCTTGATGTATAAATACAATCATAATAAATCCTATCTTCCTTTTTAATTTTTACTTTTCTTAAGTTTTCAATGTGTTGTACTCAAGGTCTCACTTTACTTTTTGTTTTTCTTACATTAAGATATTTATGTAATCTCATTTAGCGTGTCACTTCCGATTTGCGATGAATGAAAATTGAAATATCATTATATACGCATAAAAAATTTGTACAAACTCTCCATCGAGGAGGAGTGATGAGCACATTGCATAAAACAATTGTGACCTTGAAATATGAACACTTACAAATAGCCACTCGAGGAGGGCAGTGTTGAAATTAGAGCAATGTGATGAGCTATGGTGGATCAAACACTAGAATCAACATCATTAACAAAGTGATTAGCAAATAATTAAGACGTAATTAGTGAGTAATTAGCAAATAGCTTAATGTACTAGGCATGGATAATCAAAAACTAGCAAATTCTCATTAGGCCAATGCCTCAATTTATAGAGTTTACATCCAAGCATCTAATCCCACTGATTTCTCCTTGATTCACTCCACCTCTCCCAGAATATCTCCACCTCTTTTGCTTGATTCTCTCCACCTCTTCACTTTTCCCAGAATATCTCCCAGAATATCTCCACACTTCCTAAATCTTCTCATGCTACCCTTTATTCTCTCCCAGTAGATTCTTCTCACCTTTTCACAGGTTCTTTCACATTTACTCATTCTCTTTTACAGCCTCTAACCAAGTGAATACTCCTAGTACACCTAGACCCTATACCAAGTTTCCCTCTTACATGATAGTCCGCGACTAGTGCCTAGCACACCTCCCCTCAAGTTAACTTTGCACACCTGGACCCTGTATCAAGTTTCTCTCTTACTTGACAGTCCGCGACCAGTGCCTCAAGTCCCTAAACTGTTGAAAATACAAGTGAATAGGGTGTGTGCGGGAACAAGCTCTTGGATAGAGACTGTAAAAGAGGAGATGTAATTGTGAAAGAACCTGTGAAAAGGTGAGAAGAATCTACTGGGAGAGAATAAAGGATAGCATGAGAAAATTTAGGAGTGTGGAGTTATTCTAGGAGATATTCAGGGAAAAGAGAAGAGGTGGAGAGAATCAGGCAAAAGGTGGAGATATTCTGGGAGTGAATCATGGAGAAATCAATGGGATTTGATGCTTGATGTAAACTCTATAAATTGAGGCATAGCCCTAATGAGAATTTGCTGGTTTTTGAGTATCCATGCCTACATTAATCTATTTGCTAATTATTCACTAATTACATCTTAATCATTTGCTAATCACTTTATTAATGATGTTGATTCTAGTGTTTGATCCACCATAGCTCATCATTATGCTCAAATTTCAACATGGTATCAGAGCCATGCCTAGAATCAATTAGGTTTATGAACCCATTAGTTAATTAATTAGGATTAGTAGAAAATTAGCAAATAATCAAAATTTTAGTGAGTTTTCACTTCTAGAGAAGAAAGGGCTCGACTCAACAGCAGGAGAGGAAAAAGCATTCTTCACCCGAGGAGGATTCTCTCGAGGACGAGGACGAGGAAGAGGCAAAGTAGGAGGGAGGACCTTCACTTGCCACAAATATGGAAAGCCAGGACACATGGCGAGAGACTGCTACAGCAAACCCAGTGAAGAAGGAACGACATCGGCAAACTTCATGGAGGCTCCAAGGGAAGTGGAGTCGGATCATCTTTTCTGAGGGAGAGAGAGAGAGAGACCCCACAACCCAATGTAACCTGCCCCAACAAAGTAAAACCACCTCTGAGCCACCGATGATGTAGGCCACGTGGTAGATGTATGTGTGAGCACTTTAGTCAAGGTCGCGGGCACTTATAGTAGCCTTGGACACATAGAGAGAGAGAGTGTCAAGGACTATGGAGTTTAGGGACTTGAGGCACTGGTCACGGACTGTCAAGTAAGAGAGAAACTTGATGCAGGGTCCAGGTGTGCTAAGATAACTTGAGGGGAGGAGTAGACATTGGTCGCGGACTATCAAGTAATGGGAGGCAAACTTGGTATAGGGTCTAGGTGTACTAGGAGTATTCACTTGAGGGGAGGTGTTGAAAATACAAGTGAATAGGGTGTGTGCGGGAACAAGCTCTTGGATAGAGACTGTAAAAGAGGAGATGTAATTGTGAAAGAACATGTGAAAAGGTGAGAAGAATCTACTGGGAGAGAATAAAGGGTAGCATGAGAGAATTTAGAAGTGTGGAGTTATTCTGGGACATATTTAGGGAAAAGAGAAGAGGTGGAGAGAATCAGGCAAAAGGTGGAGATATTCTGGGAGTGAATCATGGAGAAATCAATGGGATTTGATGCTTGATGTAAACTCTATAAATTGAGGCATAGCCCTAATGAGAATTTGCTGGTTTTTGAGTATCCATGCCTACATTAATCTATTTGCTAATTATTCACTAATTACATCTTAATCATTTGCTAATCACTTTGTTAATGATGTTGATTCTAGTGTTTGATCCACCATAGCTCATCATTATTCTCAAATTTCAACATAAACTCCATAGTCCTTGACACACACTCTCTCTCTCTATGTGTCCAAGGCTACTATAAGTGCCCACAACCTTGACTAAAGTTGTAAGGTTCCCCCCTTCCACAAATGGGGGAAACGCTTAAGATAGTCCGCTAAGTCTTATCTTAGAGAAAATTTCCTACTCATCGACACCTTGACCATACAGAGATTCAAGGATACGATTCATAGGTAAGACCTAGTTCTATCCCGCAGGAGAAGCGTAGTCTTCTAAAAATCAAATTACCCATAGGTAAAATGATCATAAATTGGGCAACTACTAGTCTTGATTCCTAGAGACAACGCTTTTTTCCTCATCCATGCAAGGCACAGCCGTTGGCCTAGTCTTCTAGAGTAGAATTGCTCGAGAACCTATTTATCTAACGTAGGGCTTTCACTTAATATGTTGGAAAGCTACCCGACTAATCGGGTCCACCCGTCCGTAGGATGGTGCCGTCGGGGCATTCCATCCTCCCACTTTCCACCCTACTCACGCGTCAATTTGTTTTCTAATTAATCCTACCACACTGTTTGACATAAACAAACATGTTCTTTAATTAAGGCCCTTTCACAAGGTTTATTAAAACAGCCTTTGCCTTTTTCCACAATACAATAATGCCAAAGATAAGATTTATAAAAACAAAGTTTAAACATGAATCAATTTCATACAAGCCAAACTGGCTCTCTTATTCTTTTCCTTTATACCGCCGATGATCTAGAATTCGGCCTTCCAGCCTCCACATGTTGGGCAAAACCCTACGGGACCATACACCTCATCGTCGGCCGCTGGCGAGGACTCAAGCCGGCCTGTCGCCCTCTCAGGCTCCATCGCTCGATCCTCCCGCCCCTCAGAGGGATGTCTGCGCACTAGGGTGGACTAATTCACCGCACTAGCCTGGGCCCTCAGAACTAGGCAGCATCATCACAATCACTTGCCTCAATCGGCAAACCTCATTCTTCCAATGGTATGAGGGATACCATGGGCCAACTCCAGGCCTTACTAACGTCTCCGCCGTCCGGCTACACAAGCACAAGAACGGGACAGCGTCAAGGCAGGGAGAAGTTGTACCTGTACCTTAATTTAACCAAGATAACAATCCATTTACTCACTAAATCATAGGACTAGAATCCATGTTACCTTCTTAAGAAAACAATTCTTTTCTCACACAGATTTTAGCATTTCAACTTGAGATTACGATAAGACATTCTTTATTAAGACATATGCTGTTGTTTAAAAGAATACAAACTTTAAATGGTAAATCAATCAAATAGATCACTGTAACAATCAATAGAGAAGCCGGGGCCATACCTCAACCCCTAAGAATGATATGTAAATAAAAAACAAAATATGTATATACCTTATAGAAATTTGTCGTTTATCTCGTTGTCCTTGCTTGTCACTCAACAAGAGCTTTAGAACTTGACATATGAGAATAGAGTCTTCTAATACCTTGTCCTTTGATTGAAATCATCCAATAATCTCCAAGCTTTATCTCCTCTTACTCATACTGTGATTCTTCTCTCTTTCTAAGATCTATGGCAAAATAGCCTTCTCCTACAGGGCTACGGCATACTATTCTTTCTCTAAAAGAAAAGCTATGGAGTTTTGGTCTCTTCCTCGAAAGATTATAGCAATCTAAGCTTCTTTTCTGAGATATTAGATAAGAATGAAGGGATATATGCATCTCAAACTCTAGGATTACCTTGAGGCTACTTGCTGCCTTCTCACAGTTTTCTCTATGTAGTGACCCTGACAGAAACAGGAAACTGTTTCGGCCATAACTCTCTGATAAAAACTCAGAATATAGTCATGTAACCAGTCAAAAGAACGGGAAGGCATCTGGTGTACAAGCTTGCGCAGGCAGAATAGGCAAAAACGTCTGTATATAGCCGCAAACGCACCATCTTTAGAAACGCGTTGTTTTTCCACATTTTTAGTATGCATGGACTCTAAATGTGTAAAAGTACTCTAAATATGACCTCTTATCACCTAAAATCGAAATTCTATTTTTGGGGATACTTATCTCTTAATAGAACTATTCTTATGTTCTTATTTCTTTTAGGATTTTTGGAGCTAATATTTTTATTCTAACACTTTTCTAATGTTTCTAGCCTTATTGTCTCACTCTTTCTAATTACACTCTCTTTTCTTATTGAAATCTATATTAAAAGAGACACATACATACATGGCTTGGGAGGGACGTTACAAAAGTGCTCACACATACATCTACCACGTGGCCTACATCATCGGTGGCTCTCAGAGGTGGTTTTACTTTGTTGGGGCAGGTTACATTGGGTTGTGGGGTCTCTCTCTCTCTCTCTCTCTCTCTCTCTCTCTCTCTCTCTCTCTCTCTCTCTCTCTCAGAAAAGATGATCCGACTCCACTTCCTTTGGAGCCTCCATGAAGTTTGCCGATGTCGTTTCCTTCTCCACTGGGTTTGCTGTAGCAGTCTCTTACCATGTGTCCTAGCTTTCCACATTTGTGGCAAGTGAAGGTCCTTCCTCCTACTCTGCCTCTTCCTCTTCCTCGTCCTCGTCCTCGTCCTCGAGAGAATCCTCCTTGGGTGAAGAATGCTTTTTCTTCTCCTGTTGTTGAGTCGAGCCATTTCTTCTCTTGCCTCTGCTCTCTTGCTCTAGTAGAGCTGATTCTATCTCGTGTAGCTTCAATTCAGGTACATTTTTTAGTGTTGCTACAATATTTTCATATTCACCTTTGTCCACACTCTTCAGAAGCACTGCTAGTGCCTCATCATCTTCTACCTTTTTGCCAATAGCTGCCAGCAGCTGTTGCTTAATGCTTTTATATCTGTTCAAGTGTGTGATTAAAGGTTCACTTTCCTTCATGTCCAATTTGTAGAATTGCATTAACAGATTTATCTTTGAATTTTTAGCTTGTGTGCCAAATAATTTATTGAGTTCATCCCATGCATCTTTTGTCCATTGTATCCCTATGATGTGATGAATGATTTCATCATTTAAACTGAGTGCAATAAGTCCCAATACTTTTTCATTCCTGCTCTTCCACTCATTTTTCCCTCTCTCTGGACATTCATCTCTTCCCTCAACTAACCCCCACAGATTTTTCCTCATGAGCAAATACATGGTTTTTGTCTGCCATGTGTAAAATTGCTCCCCATTAAATTTGGCTATTTCCTGTGCTGTACTCATGATGATGTGAAAGGGGGTCTTACCTCTTGATCCAATTTCAAGATTCAAGGGCAGTGTCTACCCTTTTACAACTCAATCTGGTGTTTAATAGATGATTACAACAAATTTATCAGCATAAAATCACCAGAAATTACATTAAATCAAGGGTAACCAATTTGTACGGGATGGTTGGAGTATCAAACCAACTCCGAATTGCAATCTGAAGTTATAGGGATCTGTATCAGATACCTAATGGTTAATTTGAACCCTCAATTGCATCAAAATACAGTGATTAGTACTGATTAATCATCACTGATTAGTAAATTAATCCATTGTTTTGTGTATAGAAAACAGAGTATGCGGGGAGTCCAGATTTGGTGCCTTAGACTTCAAATGAGCTCAAATGCTTTCAAGGCCATCAATAGCAATGAGTCTAGTAGAGGATTAAGCCAATAAACATAAGATTTGACCAAATATTGAATGCTTAATCTCTGTTTTACCAAAGTCACCTGTAGATTTGATGAAGAGCTTGGATCTCACTGTAGACTTGATGAAATTAAATTCTGACTTCACCAGCTTGTAGAGCATGCTTGAAAACCCTTGGAGCTATGAGAAATTAGAGCAATTTGATTGGATGAAGCAACAATGTCAAAAACTCCTCAGAAAAATAGCACCAGCAAAAATCGCGATTTCTCCTGTGTTTCTTGGCGGTTTGCTACGTCGATTCAACTGGCTGGAGCATTAATGAGTTAGCTACCTTGTGCTAGAAGGGTTTGGCCTATTTTGAAGTGTGCAAGGAGCTAGAGCTCCTCCACCAGCTGGGGTACAGAGGCTAGTTGAAAAAAGAGAGAAAATTATAATTTTTTACTAATCCTAATTAGCAAGATAATGAGCTCACAAAATGATGGATTCTAGGCATGGCTCTGATACCATGTTGAAATTAGGGTAATGTGATGAGCTATGGTGGATCAAACACTAGAATCAACATCATTAACAAAGTGATTAGCAAATAATTAAGATGTAATTAGTGAGAGTAATTAGCAAATAGCTTAATGTAGGCATGGATAATGTGATGAGCTATGGTGGATCAAACACTAGAATCAACATCATTAACAAAGTGATTAGCAAATAATTAAGACGTAATTAGTGAGTAATTAGCAAATAGCTTAAGACGTAATTAGTGAGTAATTAGCAAATAGCTTAAGATGTAATTAGTGAGTAATTAGCAAATAGCTTAAGATGTAATTAGTGAGTAATTAGCAAATAGCTTAATGTAGGCATGGATAATCAAAAACTAGCAAATTCTCATTAGGTCAATGCCTCAATTTATAGAGTTTACATCCAAGCATCTAATCCCACTGATTTCTCCTTGATTTACTCCACCTCTCCCAGAATATCTCCACCTCTTTTGCTTGATTCTCTCCACCTCTTCACTTTTCCCAGAATATCTCCCAGAATATCTCCACACTTCCTAAATCTTCTCATGCTACCCTTTACTCTCTCCCAGTAGATTCTTCTCACCTTTTCACATGTTCTTTCACATTTACTCATTCTCTTTTACAACCTCTAACCAAGGGCTTTTTCCCGCACACACCCTATTCACTTGTGTTTTCAACAGGCAGCACAATAGCCACAGTGCTTTGCTCTTTGTGACAGCGAACCATCTCACCATGGAGCGGCATTCTTTGAAAAATTGTTTAATTTGGGGAAAAATGTTTTGAAGATAAGGAAATGTTTTTAATATATCTTAGTTGGTTGGATCCTCGAGCATTTTTACTTGGATATGGTTTCTAAAGGACCCTTCACCTAGGATAAATACTATACAGCCATCAAACTTCAAGAGGGTAAATCATTAAATAAAAAAGAACTGAGTGCATGAGCAAGAATAAATAATTGAACAAATGGATATTGATGAGGAGATGATATGGAGGCCAAGTTAACTTCGCTTTACACTCAACAATGTGAATCCAAGGTTCTCAAAGCTTCTACATGATTTCTCGCCTATAGGGACATTATCTACCATATATAATAATTGATGAATCTCCTAACAAGTGCATAAGGTTTTCACTCCAACCTAGCTAGGCACTCTTGGAAAGCTTCTCTCGTTTATTTGTCTAGTATCTTGGCTAAAAAATGTTTAAAAGAGTGCATACTGCTTGTGGTACTCAAGTGTGTGTCTCTGGCTTTTCTTAAAACCTATTAGCTAACAAATATGTAGTTATACAAGATGGAAGATCATGCACTTGCTCAATATTGGTTCTTTGCCTTCATTTGAAATCTATAAATTTATTATGTAGATCCAACAATAACATCCAAGGCTCACAATTTTTAAATCAAAGGAGTATGGCATAAAAAATGTTTTTGGTTTAGAACTTCTAAGTTTTAGATGTTTTCCAAAAGCTACTAAAATACAAAAGATAATTTGTCATACATATGTCCTTCCTACACATCTTAAGGCTAATCATGAGCATGTGTGGGATGAACATGCATACATGCAAGTGAGCATGTGTGAGATGAACACCTATACACGGAAGTGAGTAGTCATGAGCTTTAGCATACACACAAGCGCTATATACTTATGCACATGTGCATGCATTCTCTCTCTCTCTCTCTTGGTTGGTATAGTTGCTTTTTCACTCTTAGACTAAACAAAAAGACAACAAAAGGGAAACAATAGAGGAGTTACATATTTTGTGATCCAAAGTGTCAACCTCTTTCAGAAATTTAGAAGAAGGTATTTAAAAACTTCACAAAACAGTCCTTTTTTTAACAATAGTTTTATATATATATATATATATATATATAATTCCAAAAACAACTTTACATCCGGTCAGAGTTACAATCTCATATCCACAAACTCTACTCCTATTTTTTTTCATGAAAGGTCAAGATTTTTGGGAGGTCGCGCTGCATATTAAAAAAGAATGCCTGGGAGTACAAATGGCCCAAACATTTTATTTCATTGATCTTTTCATAAAGGAGACATAGGGAAGGGAGTGGTCGACATTTATAGATGGGTATGCCAAGTTGCAAGAATGGGGATCAATAATGGAGCACCGGCCGGACCCAAAATAGTACAAATATGAGTGTAAAGCTGTAAAGCATAACTATAAAAACAGGGCTGGGAGTCTCAAGCTCCAAGGGGCTCCCTTCTCTCTCTCTCTACTCTAGAAGTTCTTGTCTAGTTTTGACTGCTCTGCAAATAACGTTACTAAACTTGAAGAAAGCATGGCGCTTAGAAAGGCCATGTGGAGTTTGTATGTAGGAATATTTGCCCATTGCATGGTATCGAACGTCGAAAGCAGGCACATTCCATCAGGTGAAAAACCAGCATTGTGTATGTGTTGATGAGAGAGAGAGAGAGAGAGAGACAGAGGGAGGGGGGTGCAGGCACACAACCAGCTCTACTATGTGTCTGTGTGTGTTTTCAGAGAGAGAGAGAGAGAGAGAGAGTGGCTGGCACACTTCATCAGGTTACTAACCAGCTCTGTTATGTGTGTGCGTGTGTGTGCTTTGGGAGAGGAGAGAGAGAGTGTGGCAGGAACACTTCATCAGGTTACTAATCAGCTCTGTTGTGTGTGTGCGTGTGTGTGCTTTGGGAGAGGAGAGAGAGTAATCAGCTCTGTTGTGTGTGTGCGTGTGTGTGCTTTGGGAGAGGAGAGAGAGAGTGTGGCAGGAACACTTCATCAGGTTATTAACCAGTTGTGTGTGTGTGTGTGTGTGTGTGTGTGTGAGAGAGAGAGAGAGAGAGAGAGACGGGGGAGAGCGAGGGATAAGCTGGGGGGAGGAGGTCGGCACTCTCGATTTTATCATAATTAGATTAAAACGTGTTTAAGCACTTCAAATTTTACTAATTACTGCTTGCATCGTAATCTTCATGGCACGCGGTTTGAACACACATATCTTGCCTGTGTATAGCACGGCATCCTGTTGCAGCAGATTCTCCGAAGGTTGGGAAAACAAACGTGCGATCAACTCATGACCAGATTTGCTGCTTTCCATACCTTAATCTTTTTTAGTCAAAACGCTAATGAGGCTTATCACCCGCCGTTTTATTTTTTCTTGTGATCAGAGCCGTCATGTGGCGTCAATTAGCGGACTAATTAGCACGGACCCGTCATTAGCTGATTACAGCCTGCCCGTCCCAAACAACAGGCACAAGCCAGAGCACAAGGGTTCTTCGCCAGTCAAAATAGTGATCCGTCCATAGGCCCTATGTTCTCCTTAATTTATTGGACCATAATAAATCAGTCTCCGAATAATTTTGACATGCTTAACTTTCAATTTAGAGCCCCTCGTAGCTATGTAAATGCATAACCATATTGTGATGGCCGTACGGACGCGAGCCCAGTACGAGCGGACGTCCGGCACGAAACACCACGTCTTTGCCGCACGCGGCCCTTGAAAGCTCATGACGGCTCCGCCGGCCCGTCGAGCGCGTTGCGCGCGTTTGCCTTGAGGGTCTCACCGTCACGTGCCCTTCATGCCCGGCTCGGCTCCAGGAGGCCTCACCCGGGACTTGCCTTCAATCCATGCCCTGCCGGCCTAGGGTCCATCGCGGCCCCGTCGGCCCGGCCCGGCCCGCCGGCCACGTCGGCGGCCGTTTTTCCACCGTCCACGGTCCCGTCGGCTCAATCGGTCCCGACCCCGTCAAGGTTGGGAGGGCACCCCCCGGGCACATGGCTCCCTAGCAACCCCATCCGCCACACGGGAGGCCTAACGTGCCTACCCGGTGCGTGAGTGCGTCTAGGTGCCTACCATGGGTCCATGCTTTGCCCCTCCAAGCACTTCCTCCCCATATAGATGCATTATATTCGGGGCGGTCTAGCATACCCCTCGGGCACCATGTCCCTCCGGATAGAAATCTCGCGACGCGTCACGGTAAACGGCCGTTTTGGCCGTTTTTAGCCAAAAACGGCCGAAACTGACGGAAACGCGTCACATATGTTGAAATTTGAGCATAATGATGAGCTATGGTGGATCAAACACTAGAATCAACATGATTAACAAGGTGATTAAGAAATGATTAAGACGTAATTAGTGAATAATTAGCAGATAGATTAATGTAGGCATGGATACTCAAAAACCAGCAAATTCTCATTAGGGCTATGCCTCAATTTATAGTGTTTACATCAAGCATCAAATCTCATTGATTTCTCCATGATTCACTCCCTGAATATCTCCACCTTTTGCCTGATTCTCTCCACCTCTTCTCTTTTCCCTGAATATCTCCCAGAATATCTCCACACTCCTAAATTCCCTCATGCTACCCATTATTCTCTCCCAGTAGATTCTCCTAACCTTTTCACAGGTTCTTTCACAATTACATCTCCTCTTTTACAGCCTCTATCCAAGAGCTTGTTCCCACACACACCCTATTCACTTGTATATTTCAACACCTCCCCTCAAGTGAATACTCCTAGTACACCTAGATCCTATACCAAGTTTGCCACCCTTTACTTGGTAGTCCGCGACCAGTGTCTACTCCTCCCCTCAAGTTATCTCAGCACACCTGGACCCTGTATCAAGTTTCTCTCTTACTTGACAGTCCGCGACCAGTGCCTCAAGTCCCTAAACTCCATAGTCCTTGACACTCTCTCTCTCTATGTGTCCAAGGCTACTATAAGTGCCCGTGACCTTGACTAAAGTGTTCACACATACATCTACCACGTGGCCTACATCATCGGTGGCTCAGAGGTGGTTTTACTTTATTGGGGCAGGTTACATTTGGTTGTGGGTTCTCTCTCTCTCTCTCAGAGATTTTCACATGGCTCCTCACTCTTTGGAGCCTCACATCTTCTCTTTTCTTCAGTCTTCTTCTCGTGGCAACATCTCTCCATGCGTCCGTCTCTTCTTTCAATCTTCTCGGGGCAGCTTCTCTTCTTGTGGCAGCTTCTCTTCTCGTGTCCATGTCTTCCTTCAGATCTTCTTCTCGGTGTGGATCCTCTTCTTGGGAAGAGATATTCTTCTTCTTTCATGGCTGGGGCCATGAGCTCGTCCGTCAGGTCTTTTTGCTCCATGTGAGCAACATGTTTCAATGTTTTGCTGACAGTTCCTTTGGGTTTTTTATGTTTATTTTGTATCATTATGCAATGCAAACCCAAACTTATGCGGGAGGTCTTACCTCTTGCCTTAATCTGGACAAGGGCAGTGTCTGTTCCCATTTTTACACTGATAAAATGTGCCCAATACATAATGCGTATAGCATTCATTCTCATGCACATTCCAAATGCAACTCTGGCTGTGAATAATCTTGAATTTGAGTGAGATTTACAGGCATTAACCAAGGGTTAAATGCAAAATGATGATTTTCACAAATTTATCAGCACAATTTTACCAGAAATTACATTAAATCAAGGGTAACCAATTTGTACGGGATGGTTGGAGTATCAAACCAACTCCGATTTGCAATCTGAAGCTTTAGGGATCTGTATCAGATACCTAATGGTTAATTTGAACCCTCAATTGCACCAAAGTACAGTGATTAGCACTGATTAATCACTGATTAGCAAATTAATGCTCTGGTTTGTGTGCAGAAAACAGAGTATGCGGGGAGCTCAGATCTGATGCCTTTCACTCCAAATGAGCTCAAATGCTTTCAAAGGCATCAATAGCAATGAGTCTAGTAGAGGATTAAGCCAAGAAACACAAGATTTGACCAAATAATGAAAGCTTAATCTCTGTTTTACCAAAGTCACCTGCAGATTTGATGAAGAGCTTGGATCTCTCTGTAGACTTGATGAAATTGATTTCTGTCTTCACCAGCTTGTAGAGCATGCTTGATTACCCCTTGTGCTAAAGGGAATTGAAGTAATTTGTTTGGAGCAAGTAGCAATGGCAAAAATACCTCAGAAAAACGGCGCCTGCACAAACGGCGAATTCTCCCAAACGCGCTGGCGGTTTGCTACGTTTTTTGCATAGGCTTGAAGCTAAGGAGCTTAGCTAGCTATGGCTAGAAGCTTTTGCCCTAATTTGATGTGTGCTAGATGCTAGAGACCCTCCCCACTGGCTGGGGGTGAAGGGGAAGAGTGAAAGCTTACTAAAAACTGATTTTTTTACTAATTATTTTACTAATCCTGATTAATTCACTAATGGGCTCATAAATCTAGTTGATTCTAGGCATGGCTCTGATACCATGTTGAAATTTGAGCATAATGATGAGCTATGGTGGATCAAACACTAGAATCAACATGATTAACAAGGTGATTAAGAAATGATTAAGACGTAATTAGTGAATAATTAGCAGATAGATTAATGTAGGCATGGATACTCAAAAACCAGCAAATTCTCATTAGGGCTATGCCTCAATTTATAGTGTTTACATCAAGCATCAAATCCCATTGATTTCTCCATGATTCACTCCCTGAATATCTCCACCTTTTGCCTGATTCTCTCCACCTCTTCTCTTTTCCCTGAATATCTCCCAGAATATCTCCACACTCCTAAATTCCCTCATGCTACCCATTATTCTCTCCCAGTAGATTCTCCTAACCTTTTCACAGGTTCTTTCACAATTACATCTCCTCTTTTACAGCCTCTATCCAAGAGCTTGTTCCCACACACACCCTATTCACTTGTATATTTCAACAACATACACCCCCCCTTTATAGAATTGACGCCCTCATCAATTACTTTGAAACGAAAGGTCCTAATTATAACGCATCTGTGCAAGTGTTAATATAGATATATTGAGGACGGGAGGTCCTTACCCTGCTTTATAGCCATGAGCAAGAGTAGGTGTCTAACCCGTTTACAAAAGAAAAACTGTGCATATTTTTGTATTTTTGCCTTTTTACAATTTTTTTGGCTTTTTTCAATATAAAGGTTGGAACTTCAAGCCCCCGCTCGAGAGTTCCCCCGATCCCAACAAAATTGGCGAGGTTGCTGCGTGGTCTCGCCGGAGCTCCTGTCTGAGCTGAGTACAGAGTGATTACCTTCAGCAATGCAGCTTTGTCGGGAAAGTAAGAGTCTTCAATGGAGTCCAGATTTGTTCGCCGAGTTGACGCCAACTTGGTTTGCAAGATCTTTACTTCAAATCTGACTTTACATTCCTTGTCGTTGGAGCTTTGTCTTGAGCCTTGCTGCTCTCCGATGCCCCGTGCGCTCTTTGTGCCGAATCTTTAATGGACAAGAGTTGCCCACCTCACTGACGCCAGCTTGGTTGCCCTTCTTGTACCACTTCAAAACCCTGCACTTCGTTGACCTTGGACCTTTATGCCCAGCTTCAACCTGTTTGAGTACATAAGTGCATCCATTCTCTGTGACAAAGTGCCTTTGGCCCACCTGACACCAAGTGAAACCACCGCGAACCTTTGGCATTCGAACTTCTGCACTTCTTCGGCTTCGGTTCACCTGACTCGAGTGCTCTAGCTTGCCTTCACACCAAGACCTGCTTTGCCATGCTCTAGCCAAACTGTCCCTCCACCTGTCCAGGCGGGTTTGACCTTGACGTCACCGTTTGCTTGTTCCTGTTCTTTAAGGCGCAAAGTCTCTCCACTTCGTCTTGCTCAAGCCACCATGACACCATGACGACTTTTACACGGCTCCGTTTCCTGACTCTGCACCATCACCTTGAGCCTTTGCGCTCTGAATGTGTCTTGTAGTACTGCGAAGCGCCAGTCTTCTTTGACGTCATCCCATCAAGTTCTCCTTGGACGGCTAAGAGCCAAGTTTCCCTTGCTTGAACTTCGCCTCGGGCCGGTTCTTCTTCTTTTGCACCCGCTTTGCCCTCACGGCTAGATTTGAGTGCTTTCCACATCCAAGCTCCCATTGAACTTCAGTGAGCCAGCTGCCACTTTGACCCACCCAATTGAATGCACATTGCCACCTGCACACCCAGCTGTTTCCGTCTTCTGGTAACCTGGTCCAAGACCACGCCTTCGAACTTCAGTGAGCCAACTGCCACTTTGACCCACCCAACTGCATGCACATTGCCACCTGCCCATACAGCTGTTTCCATCTTCAGGAGTAACCTTGGAGAGCCAAACGACTCCGGTCCACTTGCCCAACTCCAGTTGTACAAGATCACGCCCTCACCCAGAGTGCTATGTGCCCGGCACTACGGTTCCATGTCCTGAACTTGAGCGATCACAAGTAGTCCCCTTCATCAAGCTTGCTTCCCACAGCCCTTTAACTCTTGAGCCGAGCAACCCAAGTCCACGGGAGTGAGTCCAGCTATACCCGTTTGCTCCTTCACCCAGAGTGCTATCTGCCCGGCACCACGGTACTTAGGCTGTGATCCAGAGCTCCCAAGTAGTCCCCTTCTTCAAACCTGCTTTCCTGAATCACACAGCTCTTGTGCCTCTGCAGCCCTTTGACGGCTAGATGTGGCACGTTCCTTCAGCTTGGCCCTCCCCGGATTGCTCCGGCTCGGGCCGTTGTGCCCTCGGCACGATGAATCCTTGGACTTTTCGGGAGGCCCAGGGCTCTTGGCGCCGCGCGCGGACTTACCCTCACCCAGGCGAGCGTCGAGGTGAATGTGACGCGGGCACGCTGGCCGCAGCGGGCGTCCCGGCCATAGAGGGAGCCACGGGGTCTTGGTGCCTCTCCTAGGGCTTACCCTCACCCGGCTCGGTACGTCGGAGGAGAAGGTGACGCGTGCACGCTGGCCTCGGGTGGGCGGCACGGCCACAAGAAGGTGAATGGGTCACGGGTGTTTTGGTGCCATCGAAGGGACTTACCCTCAACCGTGTGCCCGGAAGCCCAGGGCTCTTGGTGCCTCTTCTTAGGACTTACCCTCACCCGGGCGGAACGTCGGAGTAGAGATGAAGAAGACCCAGGGCTCTTGGTGCCTCTCCTAGGGCTTACCCTCACCCCAGGCGGATCGCGAAGGTTCAGTGTATGGCCCTTCATGGCCTGAAAGGGGTATTGACGCCTTCTGGTCTCACCCTGCTTTTGCCCTGCGGAAGGAGGGCGGGTTCGGCTAGCTGCCTCCCCCTTGAAGATCCTGGGACGATCAGAAGAGGCTTCGGCTCCTTCCGGCCTAGACCTCGAAGTTCTTTCTCGCACTTGGAGATAAAGGGCTTCAGCTTTGCTGCTTCCACCCAAGGCGCAATCCTTGATGATCTGGAAGGGCGTCGACTTCTCCTGCCTAGCCCGTTGCTTTGTTGGTGAGGTTTGGATGGCTACTTCGCCACGAGGCTCGCCATGGCCTCAGCGGGCACCTTTGCCGCTTGTCTTCTTCATGAGATTGGCTCGGCGGCGTCTTTCAGCTCTTCATGGGCACCACACCGAGACGACGTCCCATTCCGCCGCCTCAAGTTTCTTAGCATAAGCGGACCCGGTCCCATTCCCGGCGCTGCCTCCGCATGCGTGGCCCCTTTGTCTTTGTCTTTCTTTGACCTTGAGTGACCTCCAGCCCGCGGTCCTCATCTGAGGTGCTGCTGGTCCGCGTGCCACCCTTGTCTTGCCAGCCTGGCCGTTTTCTTTAAGCTCTTGTCTTTGGCGATGGTGGTAGCTCTGAAAAGATCCCGAAGCCTTTGACGGCCCCCACGAGGATCAAGTAGATGCTGCGTTGAGCTCTTTTGGTGGTACTCTGAGAGATCTCGAAGCCTGACGGCCCCCACGACGAGGATCAAGTAGATGCTTCGTTTGAGCTCTTTTGGTGGTAACTCTTAGAGATCCCCAAGGCCGCTGATCTTCCATTTCTGAAAGTGCTGACGCCCCCCACAAGGATCCAGTTGATGCAGCCTCCGTTCAGCTCTTTGCCAACGTCATATGTTGGGTCTTTGCACCTGTGACCTCACCTTGGCTTTGACCCAGCTTTCCACAGACCCCAAAACATGTCGGCCAACTCAGGAATTTCTCCAAAAGGATCGCGCGGTTGCGATCCCCTCGAAAAATTGATCATTTTTCATATATAGCACTTCCCCAAATTCCTTCGTCTTGAGGCCCAACGGGCACTGAACGGTCCACCCCCCAGGCGCGTCAGCTCGGGGTCCCGTCGGGTCCGGCCACCCATGCCATCCTGTAGCCTTCACCCTGCTCCACGAGATCGATAAAGGTCACGACGGGAAAATTCCGCCGTTTTGAGGCCCGAATCTCAGTTGGCAGTTTTGTGCCGTTTTCGGCTCGTGGCCGTCACTTTGGCCCGACTCGCCGTTTCGCCGTTTTTCGGCCGTTTTTGCCGTTTTCGACGTTTCCGCCGTTTCTGACGGTCCCGCCGTTTTTCTCTTCAGCCCAAGTTGGTCTGCTCTGATACCAAGTGTGATGGCCGTACGAACGCAAGCCCAGTACGAGCGGACGTCCGGCACGAAACACCACGTCTTTGCCGCACGCGGCCCTTGAAAGCTCATGACGGCTCCGCCGGCCCGTCGAGCGCGTTGCGCGCGTTTGCCTTGAGGGTCTCATCGTCACGTGCCCTTCATGCCCGGCTCGGCTCTAGGAGGCCTCACCCGGGACTTGCCTTCAATCCATGCCCTGCCGGCCTAGGGTCCATCGCGGCCCCGTCTCGGCGGCCGTTTTTCCACCGTCCACGGTCCCGTCGGCTCAATCGGTCCCGACCCCGTCAAGGTTGGGAGGGCACCCCTCGGGCACACGGCTCCCTAGCAACCCCATCCGCCACACGGGAGGCCTAACGTGCCTACCCGGTGCGTGAGTGCGTCTAGGTGCCTACCATGGGTCCATGCTTTGCCCCTCCAAGCACTTCCTCCCCATATAGATGCATTATATTCGGGGCGGTCTAGCATACCCCTCGGGCACCATGTCCCTCCGGATAGAAATCCCGCGACGTGTCACGGTAAACGGCCGTTTTGGCCGTTTTTAGCCAAAAACGGCCGAAACTGACGGAAACGCGTCACACATACCCTCAGGTGGCTGACAATGATAACACTATTAGAAGAAGCAAGAGATAGCACTATTGCAAGAAGCACAAGATAACACCATTAAATGAAGCAAATAATCATCCATGGTCATTAGAATGAGTAAAGGTTCAAACATTCAAAGGTTATTTGTAAAAGCGGAGCCACCTTTTTCTGTATATTCAAGGAGATGATTGCGGAGAGAATAGGGGCCATTTGAATTGATTCCTATCCACTAAAAACTCTTTGATTCTTAACCCTAGTGGCTTGTACTTTGAGTTTATTTGGGGGCGTCAATCCATGAAGGAAATACTCTTGCTTATGCTATCATTTGAATCATTAGTCTTAAATCATTTCTCATTAATGTTGCTCATTTTGCTTAGTGTTATTACCATGCTGAAACACCATGTCTAACTTCCTAAGCTCTCTAACGTCACACAACCCAACAATGGTATCAATGGTATCACAGTTAAACACCATGTCTAAGCTTCATTTTTATTCACCCTAAGCTCTTCTCTATCATCACACAACCCAATAATGGTATCCGAGCATACCTTGATCTAAGCCTCATCAGTAGATAATTAAGCCCATCATTAGTGATTAACTAGTTTTTTTGTCTTAGAAAAAATATCCAACTGAGATTTCCCTCTTTGAGACATTCTACTTCAAATCAACCACATAGCCTCTTTTCAAGGTCCCAATCTCTCACCTTATCAAAGAGCATCAACCAACTTGGAGGATTTTGAGGCATTCTACTTCAAATCAACCACATAGGCCTCTTTCCAAGGTCCCAATCTCTCACCTTATCAAAGGACATCAACCAATTTGGAGGATTTTGAGGCATTCTACTTCAAATCAACCACATAGACCTCTTTCCAAGATCCCAATCTCTCACCTTATCAAAGGGCATCAACCAATTTGGAGGATTTTGTCATCAAATTGTCTCTGTAAAATAGAGCAACCTACTTGGAGAAAAATTTCCAAATCGTTGCCTATAGCTAGAATGAAGCAAAACCCTCTTAGGGTTCATTAGTTGGGTCTATGAGAAGCACACATATCAAATCTTGAATCATTCTATCCTTTGGTTGGTGAGAATCAACATTTTTCTCAATTTTTTAATATCTATCATTAATGGTGGATTAAGGTTAATTATTTACACTAATCACTATCATTGAGGGTTCAAACACCTAACATTGGGGAGTTGCTACTTCATGCTATATCATTATGTTAACCTCTTTGATTTGAGCATCATTTGCACCCTCTAACTTTACACTACTTTTTGTGTCATTAACAAGGGGGAGCAATGCACTAATAATGTCATTAAGCACACCTAATCTCTATTGTAAAGGATTAGAAACTGCCCGACCACTGTGAAAAATGAGAGGGTAAGATCTCCCTTCTCATAAAATAATGGCATCCCATTCTATGCATTGAGACAAGTTTGATGGTCAAGGCTTCCATACATGAAAATGAATGTTAAGTACCATCTTATGAGGGAGAGAAATTGGATTGTAATAAATGGGAAACAAAAGAAGCCTACCACTAGAGATGCCGAACTTTAATGGTTCACTAGAGATGATAAATATTTTTCTAGATCATTGCGTTGGCACTTAGTGACCTTATATCTCTGACATGAAGTCATCTCTAGAAGCATGGGATAAGCAAGAGCAATTATTTGGGACAAAGGGTAGAAATTCTAAAATTGCATTAAAGACTAAGCTCTTTGAGCTTAAGCTAAAGCCTCATAAGTCACTCACTACCCATGTTAACCACATGAAGAGTCTCATGACTCAACCCTCAGCTATTGGAGCACTAGTGGGTGGTGACAATGATGTAGTGGGTGGTGATGATGATGCAACGATGGTGGTAGTTCTCTTGAAGAGCATGCTAGATGAGGAGTATAGACATCTAGTCACTACAGTAACTCTCAAAAAACCTTTTTTCTCCAACACTTGAAGAGATCATCACTTCCCTCTAAGAAGAAGAAAAGAAGATCAAAGGAAGAGGTTGAAGACCAAGCTTTCTTCTCCAAGAAAGGTCCTCACAAACAGCCATCCAAGGGTAAAGGTTAAAAAAGTAACTTTGTGAGAGACATAGGTAAGCATGCAAGCATATTACATTGTGTTTGTTTCAAACATCATAAATTTGTATCACCTAGATCTAGTGCCTAAAATAAGACTTCTTTGTTTACAAGGTTTTCCACCTTGTGATTTCTCAATGTATTGTGTTATATACCTTATATGTGCTTTGTCTTTAGTGCTTACATACTTTGTTGTGGATGACCAATGTGTAAAGTCTTTCTATGATAACGCATCTAGTTGTAATATGTCACTTGTTGCTATATGACACATTCCACACATGAGCATGGGAATCAAAGGGACATGCAACACATATGAAGTATGTGCACATGCATGCTACTTTTTCACATAATTATTAAAGAGGCCATTAGAAGAGGCAAAATTATTGTGCTCGACAGTGGCTCCATTGCTCGAGAAAGATGTCAAAAAGTGGTTGTTTTTTTTTGCAAGGTCTTTTCTCTTTTGGAATTCTTCTCCAAGAAAGGTCCTCACAAATGGCCATCCAAGGGTAAAGGTTAAAAAAATAAAGTTGTGAGAGACATAGGTAAGCATGCAAGCATATTGCATTGTGTTTGTTTCAAACATCATAAATTTGTATCACCCATCTAGCACCTAAAATAAGGCTTGATTGTTTACAAGGTTTTCTACCTTGTGGTTTCTCAATGTATTGTGTTATAAACCTTATATGTGCTTTGTCTTTAGTGCTTACATACTTTGTTGTGGATGACCAATGTGTGTAAAGTCTTTCTATGATGAAGCATATGTCACTTGTTGCTATATGACACATTCCACACGAGCATGGGCATGGAAGGAACATGGAGCACATATGAAGATATGTGCACATGCATGTTGCTTTTTCACATAATTATTAAAGAGGCCATTGGAAGAGGCAAAATTATTGTGCTCGAGAGTGGCTCCATTGCTCGAGAAAGATGTCAAAAAACGGTTGTCTTTTTTTTTTGCAAGGTCTTTTCTCTTTTGGAATGAAAATGAAGCTTTGTGGAGCTAATTTAATGCCCACAAAAACATGTGGTCTCTATCTTTGCTTGTGGTCATTTTTATCGAGCATTGCATTGCAAAGACTGAAAGCATGCATGTGTGTGTGTGTGAGAGAGAGAGAGAGAGAGTGAGTGTGTGTGTGGGGGGGGGGTGGGGGTGGGGGGGTATATGAGAGAGAGAGCGCTCCTACTCCTTGTCTCAAAATCCATTCTACTAACACACCTTCAAGAACTAATCTTTGCTCGTGTTAAGAAGCAGCTTAATACAGCTATTTCCAGCTTGGCTTATGGCAGTGTAAACATATTTGCATGCATAATTACCTTTCATCTCGTATGTATTTTGAAGATTCATAACATACATTAAATACTATAAAGCAAAGTCGGGGTTAAGTCCTTAATTTGTACATCACATTTTTGCCACCTTTTTACTCTAGAATACATGATGTTAGGCTCATATAAAAGGTTATAATGTGCACAACTAGGGCTTCAAGCAGCTATATGAGAGCTTAGCAAAGGTATGTTCTATGTCGGAAGATGTTTTTGACAAGCTCCGCAATCTACTTTTTCCCGAATTTGTCTTTTTTACATTTTAAATGAAGGATTTTGAGTGCTTCTACATTTTATCAAGATTTTCTTGCTACTTTCTACTACTCAATAACTTATCACGGTTGTAGGGTAGAAATTGTAATAATTTCACTTCTTTCTTTTTGCTTTTTTCTTTACTGTTCTCCATACAGTCTAGTCAGACATCATAGCTTTCTTAATCATACATAGGATTTCGTTTCAAAATGTTGTGTATGCCTTCAAAAATGTAGGTTTCTATACCCAGGGTGCCAATATAATTTAGTTTCTTCCTACATAAAGTATAATTTGAGATGTGATTTTAGCTTGAATATTATCTCCCCCCTTTGTAGTGGTAATAACCTCCATGCATGTACCTTATATCTCCATGTGGATCGGTGTTCGGGAAAGGTGTGCCTCAATTGTGGATTGGTGTTCGGGAAAGGTGTGCCTCAATCTAACTTTAGGCTAATTGAAAATTCAAAATAGTTGGTTGTTGAGATTGTCACTAAAAAGAACCAAACCAATGCATAAATAGTGTAGAAATTTCAAAAAGTATGGCTATTTTCTTTTGATTTTTAGGTTGGTGGGATCCAATGTGGTGGGCTTTCATGCTCCAAAACTTTTGGAAAAGTATCATCTTTTGCTCCAACATTTTTGGAAAAGGATGATTTATATATATATGAGAAAGAAGGAATATATTTATAAAAAGAAAAGGAAGATTGTTACTTGCTCTAGTTTAATACGCTTAGTGTGAATCTTTAATTTTAACAAACATATTCACTACCCCTACATTAATTAATTCATGGGGTAAGGTTAAACCTTACCACATTTAAACTTTAGGAGTCTCTCTCTTCCCAAACCCTCCCTACATTAATTAATTCATGGGGTAAGGTTAAAACTTACCACATTTAAAGTTTAGGAGTCTCTCTCTTCCCAAACCCTTCCTCTCTCTCTCTTCCCAAACCCTTCCTCTCTCTAATTTCCCTCCCTCTCTTTGTGTTGTCTCCCCACCCTAGCCTCCTCTCATCCACCCGAGTTCAAGTCCCACTGTTGGTCGTATATGCCCTCGTGTTGCATTCTACCGACATTAATACCTCTCTCTCTCTCTCTCTCTCTCTCTCTCTCTCTCAAGCCCTCGCTCTCTCTCTCTCTCTCTCTCCCCCCTCGCCCCAACCTTCCTCTTGTTCCATTCACCCCAACCTTCCTCTCTCTCCCTTGCCCCGGCTTCCCTCTCCCTCTCATCGAAGTTGGAGTGGCAACGATCTAGAAGGCTCTAGATTTTTCCATTCGCACTCACCACTTTAATTACACTCCCTAGCTTAAATTTTTTTTTTCTAAGGTTCACGCTTTGTTGAACTATTTAATTAATAAAAAACTATTTAGCACCATATTCATGATCTATAGTGCCTATGTTTGCTTGTTATAGTAAACCAACACCCAAGATTGTCACCTTTTACTTTGTATCGTACTATTGTCTATACATGCACATTATTGCACATCATGTTGAGAGTAACAAAGTTAATCATGACTTTGCATTTTCAAATCTAAATCATTTCTTTATTCCACCAAAATGAATTCATTATTCCACAAAAGAAAATCCAGTAGGGTGGGGGCTAAGTGGTTTACATGTGTACATTGACAGCCACCTGAGGGTATGGTTCTAATTCAAAGCTATGCATGTACATAGCTATGAGGGGCTGTAAATTGAAAGTTAAGCATGCAAATCAATACAAAATTATTGGGAGACTATGATTATTTATTATGGTCCAATAAATTAAGGAGAAAATAGGGCCTGACAGCCACCTGAGGGTATGGTTCTAATTCAAAGCTATGCATGTACATAGCTATGAGGGGCTGTAAATTGAAAGTTAAGCATGCAAATCAATACAAAATTATTGGGAGACTATGATTATTTATTATGGTCCAATAAATTAAGGAGAAAATAGGGCCTATGGACGGATGACTATTTTGGCTGGCGAAGAACCCTTGTGCTTTGGGTTGTGGCTGTTGTTTGGGACGGGCAGGCTGTAATCAGCTAATGACGCGTCCGTGTTAATTAGTCCTCTAATTGACGCCACATGAAGGCTCTGATCAAAAGAAAAAAATAAAACGTCGGGTGATAAGCGTCATTAGCGGTTTGACTAAAAAAAGATTACGGTATGGAAAGCAGCAAATCTGGTACTGTGTGGAATATCACTCACAGTTGATCGCACGTCTGTTTTGCCAACCTTCGGAGAATATTCTGCGGCACGGAAAACACGTTGTGTTATAAACAGGATGACGTGCTATACACGCAACCTGATGTGCGCGTTCAAACCAACAACAGCTTGCCATGAAGATTACGATGCAAGCAGAAAGTAAAATTTGAGGTGCTTAAACACGTTTTAATCTAATTATGATAAAGTCGAGAGTCCTCGCTCTCCTCTCTCCTCTCTGTCTCTCTCTCTCTCTCTCTCTCTCTCTCTCTCTCTGTGTGTGTGTGTGTCTCTCTCACACAAACACACACAGAGCTTGAAGTGTGCCTGCCACACTCTCTCTCTCCTCGCCCAAAACACACACACGCACACACATAACAGAGCCGGTTGCCCCCCCCCACACACAACACACACACACATGCACAATGCTGGTTGCTCACCTGATGGAATGTGCCTGCTTTCGACCTTCGCTATGCAGCAATTATGGGAAAATATTCCTATAATAATAACCACAAACAAACTCCACATGGCCTTTCTAAGCGCCATGTTCTCTTCAAGTTTAGTAACGTTATTTGCAGAGCAGTCAAAACTAGACAAGCACTTCTAGAGTAGAGAGAGAGAGAAGGGAGCCCCTTGGAGCAGCTTGAGAATCCCAGCCCTGTTTTTATAGTCATGCTTTACAGCTTTACACTCATATTTGTACTATTTTAGGTCCGGCCGGTGCTCCATTATTGATCCCCATTGCTGCAACTTGCATACCCATCTATACATGTCGACCACTCCCTTCCCTATGTCTCCCTTATGAAAAGATCAAATGAAATAAAATGTTTGGGCCATTTGTACCCCCAAACATTCTTTTCTGATATGCAGCGCGACCTCCCAAAAAGCTTGACCTTTCATGAAAAAAATAGGAGTGTTTTGTGAAGTTTTTTAATACCTTCTTCTAAATTTCTCAAAGAAGTTGACACTTTGGATCACAAAAATATGTAACTCCTCTATTGTTTCTCTTTTAGTGGTCTTTTTGTTTACTCTAAGAGTGAAAAGCAACTACACCAACCACCACCCAAAGAGAGAGAGAGAGAGAGAGAGAGAGTATATGCATATATGCATAAGTATAGCGCTTGTGTGTATGCCAAAGCTCATGACTACTCACTTGCATGTACATGCATGTTCATCTCACACATGCGACCAGGCTTAACACGTGTAGGAAGGGCCTATGTATGACAAATTATCTTTTGTATTTTAGTAGCTTTTGGAGAAAATCTAAAAACTTAGAAATTCTAAACCAAAAATAGTTTTTATGCCATACTTCTTTGATTTCAAAATGGAGAACCTTAGATGTATTTGTTGGATATGCATAATAAATTTATAGATTTCAAATGAAGGCAATATTGAGCAAGTGCATGTTCTTCCATCTTGTGTATAACTACATATTTGCTCCATATAATAGGTTTTAAAAAAAGTCATAGGCACACACTTGAGTACCACAAGGGGTTTGCACTCTTCCAAACATTTTCTAGCCAAGATAGTAGACAAACTACAAGAGAAGCTTTCCAAGTGTGCCAAGCTAGGTTAGAGTGAAAAGCTTATGCACTTATTAGGAGATCCATCAATTGATGATTATTCCAGACATTCCTGGGTATGTAGAAGCTTTGAGAACCTTGTATTCACATTATTGAGTGTAAAGCGAAGATAACTTGGCCTCCATATCATCTCCTCATTAATATCCATTTGCGTGATTATTTATTCTTGATCATGCACTCAGTTCTTTTTTATTTAATGATTTACTCTGTTGGAGTTTAATGACCTTAATATAATATTTACCCCATGTGAAGGATCCTTTAGAAATCATATCCAAGTAAAAATACTCTAGGAACCAACCAACTAAGACTATATTAAAAACATTTCCTTATCTCCAACACATTTTTTCCCATAACATGGCCACCTCTCAAACCATAACCATGCCCAAACCTCTCTCTAATCTTGCTCCATGACCTTAATATAATATTTACCCCATGTGACCTTAATATAATATTTACCCCATGTGAAGGATCCTTTAGAAATCATATCCAAGTAAAAATACTCTAGGAACCAACCAACTAAGACTATATTAAAAACATTTCCTTATCTCCAACACATTTTTTCCCATAACATGGCCACCTCTCAAACCATAACCATGCCCAAACCTCTCTCTAATCTTGCTCCAATCTTCTAACTTCTCTCTAATTTTGTTGCAAGCTTCTAATCTCTCTTCTTAATCTTGTTGCAAGTTTCTAACCGTCTTGCAAGCACTACAACAAAATGATAGTATAGCAGTGTTATTATAATTACAAACCTTGGCAAATGTCGAGGTCATTTCGCTGCTATAGACGCTGACTCGATAGGAGCGCTGTTGAGCAGGGTTATTAGCAGTGAAATTTTATTGCTGAGAAACGAAAAAACATTGTTAATAGCACTGCTCAGTATAGCAAAAAAATGTTGCTAAGTATTGGAATAATGTTGCTCGGGCAAGAAAATAAACCTTTTAAAAAAAAACTGGGGCAAGCTGGGAAGTTCTCACAGAACTTCCTAGTCTGTCCCACCTTTTAAAAAAAAAGTTGTCTGTCCTAGCTTCATAAATAGAGCTTCATGCATAGAGCTTCGTAAATCTCTATGCAAATAGGCTTCATGAAGCTCTATGAATGAAGCTACAAAATACGTAATTTAAAAAAAACTCCCAAGCACCCGGGGGTGCATTATAAGAATGAGAAACATCAAGAGAGATTTAAGTGTTAAGCTCTTACTTCAAGAGGTTTGTTTGTGTTGACTTGAAGATGTAGAAGAAGAGCCTACAAAATCAAACCAAAATAAATTAATTAGGAGACAACACTTTATTAGTTCTCTACACAAAAAAAGTTATAAATAAACTACATTTTATCATATGAGAGATTGAGAATGGAAGAGCAGAAAAGAAGAAGTGAAAGAAGAGAAGAGGAGCTTATGCCTCATGTATGCAACTTATGCATAAGGTTGATACGCTTATACATAAGCCTTATGTATATGGCCTATGTCAGTGGCTACCAGCATGCTTAGGTATAGCACTCGACATGCATTGGGTACTCCCGGTGCATGTTGGTAGCTACCAGCATACTTAGGTAGCACCCAACATGCATTGAAAGCTTCTAGTGCGTGTCGATAGTTACCGGCATGCATTAGAAGCTACCGGCATGCCTAGGTAGCACCCCAATATGCATTGGGTGCTCCCAGTGCATGCCGATAGTTATCGGCATGCATTGGAAGCCACCACCGGCATGCCTAGGTAGCAACCGTCATGCATTGGGTACTCTTGGTGCATGCCGGGTAGCTAACTACCGGCGTACTTAGGTAGCACGCGAGATGCATGGGAGCTCCCAATGCATGTCGGTAGTTACTGACATGCATTAGAAGCTACCGGCATGCTGCATGCCTATAGCTACCAGCATACTTAGGTAGCATCCAACATGCATTGGGAGCTCCCGAGGCATGTCAGTAGTTACTGGCATGCATTAGAAGCTATCAACATGCTTAGGTAGCACCCGACATGTATTTGATGCTCTCGGTGTATGCCAATAGCTCCCGGTGCATGTCGGTAGTTATCGGCATGTATCAGAAGCTACAAGCATGCTTAGGTAGCACCCGGCATGCATTGGGTACTCCCAATGCATACCAGCATACCTAGGTAGCACTCAGCGTGCATTGGAAGTTTCCTTGCAGGGTCGATAGTTACCGGCATGCATTGAAAGCTATCGGCATATATTGGGAGCTCATGGTGCATGTCAATAGTTACTGGCATGCCTAGGTAGCACCCAGCATCAATTGGGAGCTCGCGGTGCATGTTGGGAGTTCTCGATGTATGCGGTAGTTACCGGCATGCATTGAAAGCTACCAGCATGGCTGGGTAGCACCACCTAGCATGCATAGGATGCTCCTGGTGTGTGCTGATAGCTACCGACATACTTAAGTAGCATCGGGCATGCATTGGGAGCTCCTGATCTGCATGTCGGTAACTCCCGATGCATGTCAGTAGCTCCTGATGCATGTCGGTAACTACCAACATGCATTAGAAGCTACCGCCATGCCTAGATAGCACCCAACATGGATTGGGTTCTCTCAATGTACATCGATAGCTGTCGGTGCATGCAATAGTTATCGGCATACATTTGGAAGCTACTGGCATGCTTAGTAGCTACCGACATGCATTGGGAGCTCCTGATGCGTGTCGGTAACTCCCGATGCATGTCAATAGCTCCTGATGCATGTCGGTAACTACCGACATGCGTTAGAAGCTACCGCCATGCCTAGATAGCACCCAACATGGATTGGGTTCTCTCAATGTACATCGATAGCTATCGATGCATGCAATAGTTAAATCGGCATACATTTGGAAGCTACTGGCATGCTTAGCTAGCACCCGACATGCATTTAGTAGCTACCTAGGCATGTTAGTAGCTACTATGCATACATGCATAGGCCTTATGCATAAGGCTCATGCATACATGTATAGGCTTATGTATATTATGCATAAGGCTCATACATAGGTCTTATGCATATTATGCATAAGACTTATGCATAGCATTCATAGCTTGTACGAGGCTATGCATTCCTAGCCTGCATAAAACTATGCATAAGCCTCATGCATAAGTTGTCGCATACATGAGGCTTCTGTATTAGGCATCTTATGTATTAGCCATATGCATAAGCCTATATATGCGGATTATGCATAAGGTTTATGCATGAGCTTATACATAAGCCTCATGTTATGTACCCAGATTATGCATTAGCCATATACATTAGCTTATACATAAGCCTCATGTTATGTACCCAGATTATGCATTAGCCATATACATAAGCTTTATACATGAGGTTTATTCCTCATGTATAAAGCTTATGCATAAGTTTCATACATGAGGCTTATGCATATGGCTAATATATAGGCCTCATGCATGAGGCTTATGAACTAGCCTCATGCATGAGACTTATTCATATGGCTAATGCATGAGGCCTATATATTAGCCATATGCATAAGCCTCATGTATGAAACTTATGCATAAGCTTTAGGCATTAGCCTCATGTAAATGTAAATGCATGAGGCATATGGCCACCTCTTGAGAGATTGAGAGCTCTCTAAAGGCTATATGCATAGAGGCTTATCTCTAATGCATAAACTTTATACATGAGGCTTTATGCACAAGTCTCATGCATCTGGCTTATTCATAAGCCTCATGCATAAACCTTATGTATAAGCCTCATGTATGTAGCTTATGCATATGGCTAATCCATAAGTCTCATGCATGATGAGGTTTATGCTCTACCCATATGTGTGAGGTTTATACATATGGCTAATGCATAAGCTTTATAAACTAGCCTCATACATGAGGCTAAGGCATATGGCCACCTCCTGAGAGAAGCATAGCTCTCAAAAGGTTATCCATATAGAGGGGAGAAAAAATAGCAAACCCTAAAACTTACAAACCCTATAACATGAAAAAACATAAGAAAGGAAATAAAAGAGAGAGATATCTTACCTTATGAGGCTTGTATGTGTGGATAACCTACAAAATCAAACCAAATAAAGAAAAAAAAGTATTAGTAACCCTAAAATAGAAAGTATATATAAAACCCTAATCTTAATAGAAATCTTAATTCATGAAAGCTTTTGTATCATTTCATAGAAAACTTATTGAATCTTTATTTTTCCCTTCTCATCATAGCTTAACCCTAACTCTAGCTTCTATATAGAAACCCTATTAGAGAGCTTTGATGGAGAGCTCTCTATCAAAGCTCTCTACTATTAGGGTTTCTATGTAGAAGCTAGGGTTAGGGTTAATATTCAATGAGAAGGAAAAAAGAAGAAAAGAAAAACTAAAAAGATAAGAAAGAGAAGGGAAATACTCACAAGAAAGCTTTCATGGGAAAGCTTGTTTACATAGGAGATAAAGGAAAAGAGAAGACATACCTTGATTGAGCTTGAGGAGGATAGGGTAGGAGAGGTAAAAGTGATAGATTACCATCATAGGTGAGTCTTTGTTTCCTAACAATTCAACGAGAAATTTTGTGGTTAATAATTCTCTCAATGAATCTAAGGTTAATAATTCTCTCAATGAATCTAAGGTTAATAATTTTGTGGTTAATAATTCTCTCAATGAATCTAAGGTTAATAATTCTCTCAATGAACCTAAGGAACCATACCTCTAGTGGAGCCTAATTCTCTATATTCTCACTTTTTAGAATGCCTAGTAGATCCAATCCCAAACACCATATGGCAACATTTGACTCTCATATCCACTCTAAGGTCTAAACTCCCATCATTCATTGATTGTTATGTCACCTCGATAGTCTATGAAGGGAGGTATTGACCTTGGCTCTCTTACAAGGTCACTAATAACTCTTCCTCAAGACTTGGGAAGTGACAATGGGAAATTAAAAGAGGAAGAAAAATCGGACCATTCACAAATGAGATCCATTTGATTTCCAAGGCTATCTCCTTTTCTTAGAAAAGCGAGAAAACTGTAAGAAGTAAATATGTTTGCAAAAAAATTGTTGTCATCTTTGGGAAAGTTTTTGTAAGGAAGTCCTATACTATGGGTGGAAGGATGTAAGAGATTGGCTTAAGGGAGGACTCAAAGGTAATTTCTCTGACTCTAAAGAGGAGGAGGATGGCATGGAAGAATTGGATACAGATGATGAGAGTGACCAAAAAGTATTCTTGAGGTTTGATCAACAATCTTGGCCAATACCAACTTTATGAAGGCAAAGACATGAATGCAACTATCTCAATTTCCTAAAAAGGAAATAAGAGCTCTATCATCCTAGATGGTGGAGATGGAGTGAGCATCACCACAAAATCATGTTTTAGGAGAAGTGGGGAAAGCTAGGGCTAGAACCCACTAGAGTCTGTAAAAATTGCTAACGAATCACTTGAAAGACCTCTAGGGAAGGTTAGCCAGATGCACATGGACCCCTTTGGAATGACCTTTGAACATACCTTTGTCATCATGGACTCCAATTGATTACCAATTGACTATGATGTCACCTTGGAAAGGTCATTTAAGTCAATTGGTAATGATTCATGATTGGTTTACAAATCACATCTATTTATGGAAAGATGAGCAAGTGTTGAAGGTGAATGTGGAAAATCATAGGGCTCATCGTGTAAGCCGAATTCCTATTTAGCTAAAGTAGGATTGAGTGAAGCCCTTTACAATGAAAGTAATCCACATGGTTGGCCTTCGATGTGACCCATCAATGGCACCTACAACATATGGTATGCCACGAATTGCCTCAAATTCACTAGCAAGCTTTACCAGTCAAGATTATGAAGGCCACCATATGTAAAAGTCTTTTAATCCTAACTCTTTGATTGCCTTGCAAAACTCAAGAACAATGCCACAAGCTGTGCTTTTAGCACACCCATATTTATCTGCCAAAACCTCCAAGGACATGCCAGGATGTGCCAAATGCAAGTCTAGGCAAGGAAAGACTAACCCGATTTTCCAAGCTTATTGCTTCACTCATCATTGTGGTATTGTGTTGAATGCATGGAGCTAGACATCCACATATATAATGGAATTACCATATAATGTGTGGCACTACTTGAAGTCCAAGCCTCTGTCATTGACTTGTAAAATATAGCCACCAACTTCTTAAATTATTTGGCATAAATTCAAACATAAATGTCATCTTCTACTAATTTGTCAAGTGTAATCCACAAATTTGCCTTTGGCTATCCAATGAGATCCATGCCATGTGTTGACTAGATCAACAAACTTCCTTCTTTTATACAAATTAAGGACCATGAGCCTCAAGATGTGCTACCAATCATGAGTAGCATATCCATAAGTAGACTCTGAATAACATGTGCATTTTTTGTTATAATAAATTCAAGATGACTATTACCATATAAGATGTGACAGTAACTTCAAGATGACTCTTACCATATAATGTGACACTACTTGAAATCTAAGGCTCTATCATTGACTTGTAAAATTGTAGCCATCACCTTAAATTCTTTGGCATTATTTGATGTATCTTTTTCTAATTTATCAAGTGCAATCCACACATTTGCCTTTTCTATCCATGTCCTTCCTCCATATCTCTGTCCAATTTCTTTCATGTGCACCATTTGCATTTTGTTGTGGGGAGGGGAATTCCTTTGCCTTCGCCTCTCCAAAACATGGTTTTCAATGTAAATTTGCCTTTTGGCCCTCCATCATTCTTCATCTTCTACCAGTTTATCAAGTGAAATCCACACATTTTCTATCCATGTCCTTCCTCCATTTGCTTCGATCAGGAACTACCATGTGCAATTTGTTTCATTCTTCATCTTCTACCAGTTTATCAAGTGAAATCCACACATTTTCTATCCATGTCCTTCCTCCATTTGCTTCGATCAGGAACTACTATGTGCAATTTGTTTCATACATCATACTTCTACCAGTTTATCAAGTGAAATCCACACATTTTCTATCCATGTCCTTCCTCCATTTGCTTCGATCAGGAACTACCATGTGCAATTTGTTTCATACATCATACTTCTCTAGTTGTTGTACTAGTAATTCACCATTTGGATTCATGGTGCGGAGAGGAATTTCCTTGCCTTTTCCCCTCTAAAACATGGTTTATAACATAAATTTGCACTCACTCCTAACTTCTTCGCATCCTTCTTGCCTTCCAATTAGCCTTAGTACTATCCTATCTTAGGCAAAACTTGTTCCACTTTCTTACATGTTTCTTGAGTATCAGAAGCAGGTTGCATCTTTTAAACAAAACACACACAATCGTACACACCAATAGTATTAGAAGCATGTTATATCTTATAAGCATGTACCTCCAATGTAACAAACCACCATATTTTATTCACAGTATTTTATTCACACTGTGCACTAAAGTAATTTGAATGACTAGGCAAGATGTTAGGATCAAATTCTCTATTCATAAGCATCAAGCTAAACCCTTCATAACTTCACTCTCATCAAGATTTAAGAAAAATTTTAGCTTTCCTCCACATTCTCCAATGGACGTGAAATTTTACCATTATTGCTTGTAACTTGCATACATGTGAAATTTTAGCATTACTGCTATCCAAAGTTGTTATTTTCATGTAGCATAAAAGGTAATTCTTTTGAACCAAACTTACATACATGCGTGTGGCATAGATGTATAGGTTCACCAATTAGCTCTAGGCCCTTACAATTCAATATTTTTTACGCTTGTGAAATATAAAATGGTTTAGGGAGAGGCAAAACTCTTCTCTTTTACATCACTGCATTAAATCCCATATATATCATTCAATAAGATCAAGAACTTGTCCCTACCTTATCACATACTAATTGCACCTTATTTGTTGTGAAGGTATTGCTCTCCCCTCTTGCAAACTCTCTCTCACAACATCATCACCAAAACTAATCTAAACTTGGGGTTTTGGAGTGTAGACTTTACCATTTCTTTCATGAGAATCTTTGTAATTACTTCATCCTCTTCTTTGTTTAGATAACAAAACATATTTTTGATGTATTAATGCTTTGCAAAGACTCGACACCTATATTCTTTTTTTAGCTAGCAAAACATATTCTTCATGTATTAACGCTCTGCAAGACTTGATGCTTATATTTCCCATTTCCTTTGACTAGTTCATGGATTGGTTTGAGAACTCTTATACATTCACATGCCTCCCTTATTATTATCGTGGGCCCAAATGCAATTGTCTTCTCTAGCATTGTTTCCATCTTTTTATTCAATGACATCTAAATCTTGTACCTTGGTAGACAATTGAGCATCCTATAATTGCATCACATGGCCCTCATCTTGTAAATCATTACACTCCTTTTCTTTGTTTATCAACAATGAGTAACTTAGCTATATAATACTTGCTTCCTTGCTAATTAAGATCTGTTCGAAAGATGTGTAAAAAATCCAGACTTGGATTATGTTAATCACTCCATGGGTTAACATAGTTTTGCGTGCTTGACCTATTGTAAGGTGCTTTGCTATCTTACCCATTGAACACGCACAACTTTTATAAGATGGCACTGGAACATATAAAGAAACCTTACCTTGCACTTAATATCAAATAGGGAAAGTCTATGGACTTAGTGTACATATAATACCTTAAGACTAGGAATAGAGGTCATACGATTTTTTAGACCGGTCTTGTGTGAAAACTAGTCATTTGTATATAAGTCATTTTTGACAATAACCAAGACATAATTATTCCCTTTTAATAGTATACTTGTGAGCTCTCCTCTTCCCTCTTCTTTCTTATTCATATGCCATTGAATCTTGCTACTTAATGGATACATGCCAGATAGGTTTGATTGTAGGTTTTCTTCTTGCATTATCTTTTTCTTTTGCAAGCAAGAACCACCACAAAGACGGATCTCTTGTTGCTTCCATTAAAGAATAGATAGTTCTTCCTTTATCTATTTGTAAAAGGAGAATTCTGGTGTGACAATGGAGTTAGGACATAATGGATAAGCTAGCACACCCACATAGTTAAGTTGCATTATTTGCAGCTTGAAGGTAAGACCCAATGACAATGCTTTGATGAGGCTAAGGTAAGCTCTTGACTTGAACATATTTGGCACCATTAATAACCAAGGATTATCCTAGGGGGATTTCTTCTATTTATCTATGCATTCCAAGCTATTGGGATTACCTGATATTGCTTGGTGTTAATTAGGAGGTCACACTTCAAAAAATATACATTTTTGGAGCCTTGGATGTTCTCATTAAATAAATATAAATTTATGCATATTCTATAAGAAATTGTACTCGCTCTTTTTTTAAATGGTAGGTACTTTGTTCTCAACAAACATTATGCATGCAGTTTAATAAGGTAGGCTCATACTCATATTATTGTATCTTACTCTCCATCATCTTGCCTACTCTCCTTAGCTGTCCTAGCAACCCCTCTTGATGGCTACTCAGAGTGGATCTCTAGCACTTGTTATCCTTGGGGATTAGATCTACCCAAGGTTTTATAAGAGCATTGAGCTAGAGAGCTTGTTTTTCTCGAGTCTTCCAGCTTAGGGCGGCACGCTTCATTTTGCATGGGATGTTATGATATCACATTATTCATCCATGTCTCTCCATCTATAACTCTACCTTTCATTGGATAATTTTGGACTTCCTCTACCCTATGAAGACTAGAGATAGTAATAATAATGTGATCAAGAGAGCACTAGCACATGTTTCCCCATGTCTTTACATAACTTCTGCCCCTACCTCCTATGAAGAGCTTATCCCAATTGATGTAATCAAATGAGATATTACTTTTGCTATTTATGCTCTAGTTTTGAGGAGGAGTGTGTTGATGATGAGGCATGAAGATGATGTGCCCTACCTGACATACACAAAGAGGGAGAGCCACTAGAGATGGCTCTTGACCTTCGCAAGGAGTGGTAGCACAAAGCTCTCACCTTGAGTTGACGGGGCCATCCAACATCAATCATGCCCCCCCTTAGTCTTCATGACCTATGTATTGCTTCATTGAGTGCTATCATCGTTAGATGATGTGGAGTATCTGCTCATGTAGGATGTGCTTGAGATCTTGGACATAAGGGAGGAGGAGCTCTATTGCATGCTCATCTAAGATACTCGTGATGGCTTCCTTTTTCCACCTCAGATCAACAAGATCGAGTGATATAACATCACTAGCATGGATAATGTATCTACAATCATCCAATTTTAGAAGGCCATTATTGTATATGCTTCCCCCAAGTATGAGATCTTGGATGCAAAGTTTGAGAGGTTGTAGGTGGAGCTCTTTCGACCTCGACGACCAACCTATGACTTGCCAAACAAGCATCTAGGATGATGACAATCCGGTCGTTGGTTGACCTCGATGCATTAAACTAACTGAGAAAGAAACAAAGTAGAGAAGTGGTTTTTTTTTAATTCCCATAAAAATGAATACATAGGGTCCCTAGGCTTGTAGAGGTCCCATGTACATTGGGGGGACATCTTTGGCCTATAACACCATCAACAAAGGGCTGGCAAGGATGGTCCTACTTTTGAACCCGTATATAGAGGCCCTATGTGCAGTGGGGGCATCTGGGGCTTGCAACACCATTAGCTGAAGCTTGGCAAGGATGAAAAAGCAAGGCCAATCCTCACACTAGCCTTTGGTTGATGGTGTTGCAAGCTCGAGATGACCCTCCCATCCACTGCACATGGGGCATCTATAAGGGCAATTTCCCCTCACTGACTAGGCACATGAAAAAAAAAGTCCAAAATAGCCAAGGACACATGGAAAACAACCTAGATAAGCAAAGGGCTAAAAGAGGAGTCAAGAGCTCGAAAGCTTTTTGACAACCCAATCTTGTTAGCAACCAACCCCTTAAATGACATACCTTGACATGAAAAGGCCCTCATTTTTTTCTCTCAACCAAAGTGAAACAATGTTGAAGAAAGCAGTAAAGAGAGAGAGTCCACTATCAAGCAAAAGGCTAAAAGAGGAGTCATGAGCTTTGGAGCTTTTTGACAACCCAATCTTTGTCCCCTTAAATGGCATACCTTGACATGAAAAGATTAGGTTGTCAAAATTCTTGGAAGCTTTTTGATAACCCAATCTTATTAGTAACCAACCCCTTAAATGACATACCTTGACATGAAAAGTCCTTCATTTTTTTCTCTCAACCAAATTGAAACAATGTTAAAGAAAGCAATAAAGAGAGAGTCGAAGAAAGAAGTTAAGTTGGAGAAATCTTTGAGACTGGAGGAGTACACACACAAGGGTACACCTTCCACCTACCACTTCTATAATTTGTCTTGTAGGGTCTAAGGGAATTAATCTAAGGGACCATGCGTTACCTACATATACCACTAAGGGAACCACCATTTTTTTCACATCGTGCACCTCATTGCGTGCATAGACACATTGTTAAATTTGCAACAATGTGATGAGCTATGGGGGATCAAATGCAAGAATCAACATCATTAACAAAGAGATTAGATGATAATTAAGATGTGATTAGTGAGCAATTAGTGAGCAATTAATTGATAGCTTAATGTAGGCATGGATAATCAAAAACTAGCAAATTCTCATTAGGCCAATGCCTCAATTTATAGAGCTTACATCCAAGCATCTAATCCCACTGATCTCTCCTTGATTCACTCCACCTCTTTTGCTTGATTCTCTCCACCTCTTCCCAGAATATCTCCACACATCCTAAATCTTCTCATTAGGCCAATGCCTCAATTTATAGAGTTTACATCCAAGCATCTAATCCCACTGATCTCTCCTTGATTCACTCCCCCTCTTTTGCTTGATTCTCTCCACCTCTTCCCAGAATATCTCCACACATCCTAAATCTTCTCATGCTACCCTTTATTCTCTCCCAGTAGATACTTCTCACTCATTTACAGATTCTCTTTTACAGCCTCTTGCTAAGGGCTTGCTCCCGCACACACCCTATTCACTTGTATATTTCAACACCTCCTCTCAAGTGAATACTCCTAGCACATCTGGACCCTATACCAAGTTTCCCTCTTACTTGGTAGCGTGCGAGACCAGTGCCTCAAGTCCCTAAACTCATAGTCCTTGACACTCTCTCTCTCTCTCTATATGTCCAAGGCTACTACAAATGCCCGTGACCTTGACTAAAGTGCTCACACATACATCTACCACGTGGCCTACATCATCGGCGGTGGCTCAGAGGTGGTTTCTCTGTTGGGGCAGGTTACGTTGGGTTGTGGGGTTTCTCTCTCTCTCTCTCTCAGAAAAGATGATCTGACTCCACTTCCTTAGGAGCCTCCATGAAGTTTGCCGATGTCGTGTGTCCTGGCTTTCCTCCACAGCTGTGGTGGCAAGTGAAGGTCCTTCCTGCTACTCTACCTCTTCCTCGTCCTCATCCTCAAGAGAATCCTCCTCGGGTGAAGAATGCTTTTTTCTCTCCATCTGTTGAGTCCAGCCATTTCTTCTCTTTGACCTTGGTCTCTTGCTCTAGTAGAGCTCCTTCTATCTCGTGTGCAGCTTCAATTCAGGTACATTATTTAATGTTGCTACAATGTTTTCATATTCACCTTTGTCCACACTCTTCAAAAGCATTGCTAGTGCCTCATCATCTTGTACCTTCTTGTGCCAATGTGGCTGCCAGTTGTTGCTTAATGCTTTTATATTTGTTCAAGTGTGTGATTAAAGGTTCACTTTCCTTCATATCCAGTTTGTAGAATTGCATTAACAGATTTATCTTTGAATTTTTTGCTTGAGTGCCAAATAATTTATTGAGTTCATCCCATGCATCTTTTGCCCATTGTATCCTTGTGATGTGATGAATGATTTCACTGAGTGCGATAAGTCCTAATGCTTTCTCATCCCTGCTCTTCCACTCATTTTCCCCACTCACCTCTGGGCATTCATCTCTTCCCTCAACTAGCCCCCACAGATTTTTCCTCATGAGCAAGTGTATAAAATTGCTCCCCATTAAATTTGGCTATCTCTTGTGCCGTGCTCATGATGATGTGAAGGGGGTCTTACCTCTTGATCCAATTTCAAGATTCAAGGGCAGTGTCTACCCTTTTACAACTCAATCTGGTGTTTAGGTGATGATTACAAAAGATTTGGTTTTATGTAATTTCCTAGAAATTACATAAAACCAAGGGTAACAAATGGTTGGAGTATCAAACCATCTCCGAATTGCAATCTGAAGTTATAAGGATCTGTATCAGCAGTGGTTAATTTGAATCCTCAATTGCACCAAAATACAGTGATTAGTGCTAATTAATCACACTAATTAGCAAAATAATCCTCTATTTTGTGTGCAGAAAAAATAGAGTATGCGGGGAGTCTAGATCTAGGGCCTTAGAGTTCAAATGAGCTCAACCCCTTTCAAAGCCATCAATACCAGTTAGTCTAGTAGAGGATTAAGCCGAGAAACACAAGATTCGACCAAACATTGAATGCTTAATCTTTGTTTTAAGCATGCGGGGAGTCCAGATCTAGGGCCTTAGAGTTCAAGTGAGCTCAACCCCTTTCAAAGCCATCAATACCAGTTAGTCTAGTAGGGCCTTAGAGTTCAAGTGAGCTCAACCCCTTTCAAAGCCATCAATACCAGTTAGTCTAGTAGAGGATTAAGCCAAGAAACACAAGATTTGATGTTACATTCTCGTAACGCCGCTACGGGCATTACCACAAGAGGGGACGGCCTCTGGCTCACCACCCAGCCATAGAGGAAGAATGAGGATTGCCCCTCATCCCCCAGGCTATATAGTGTGTGGCCTGCCGTCCACACTAGCCTGGCCGCCCATGACTCCGCATGGGTGTCCTCTCCCACTGAACCCCGGACATGGCCATCCGGTCTGCCGTTGGTCACAGGCATTACAGCCTACGTGACATTACCCCCCCCCCTAAGAAGAGTTTTCGTCCTCGAAAACAAACTGGGGAAACCTTTTGAAAATTTCACTACGGCGTTCCCAGGTAGCTACCTCCTCATCCCTATCTGTCCATTTAACAAGTACCTTCTGGTACATTTTATGTCGGGTTTGTCTGTCTCGATACCCAAGAATCCTTTCCGGTTCATGTGGTATCTTTGGTGGAGTGATCAATTCCACCAAAATATCTAGAGAAACTACGTTCTCTAACCCGTGAACTGATTTCTTCAGTTTACTAACATGAAGACAAGGTGAACTTGAGAACTCTCCGGTAACTCAAGTTTGTAGGCTACGTCCCCAATCTTCTTAAGGACCTTGAAAGGACCGCAATATCTAGGAGAAAGTTTATCACACTTTCCCGTTTTCATGGTTGCTGACTGCACAGGAACCTTTAAAAATACAAAGTCACCTTCTGCAAAGGTCACTTGTCTGCGTCCTTTATCGGCAAATGTTTTAGCGCGATCCTGTGCGCTACGAATGCTCTCGCGTGCAGCTTTGAGCATATCATTCATATCTTCAAGGAAATCCTTGACAGATTGAATCTCCTCCTTTTCTAGGCCTATAGCCATCGGAGATCTCGGCTGGAATCCATACATTAACATGAATGGTGTAAATCGAGTCGTCGCTGAAAGCTTGGAGCTGTTATAAGCAAACTCCAATATGGGCAAATATTCTTCCCAATTTGATTGCTTCTTATCAATATAAGAACGCAATATATCCCCTAGAATTTGGTTAACTCTTTCAGTGTGACCATCAGACTCCGGATGATCTGTCGTACTCATACTCAGAGTAGTAGCAAACTTTTTGAAGATTTCCCTTCAAAAATGACTGTTGAACTTTCTATCTCTATCCAACACTATATCCGCGGGCAGGCCATATAGCTTGTAGAGATGTTCAATAAAGAGTTTTGCCAACTCTGGCGTTTTTATAGTTTTCTTTGTGGTAATAAACTTTGCCAGTTTAGTTGTCCACTACTACCCACATTGAGTCATTCCCTCGACTCGTCTTGGGTAAACCGGTAATTAAATCCATGGAAATGTTTCCCATTTCCCTTGAGGAATCTCCAGCGGATGGAGTAGTCCTCCAACCTTAAGACGTTCATGTTTATTGACCTGGCACTTACTGCATTTCAGCACATAAGTCTGGACGTTCTTAAACAAACTAGGCCAATAAAACTGTCTTTTTACTAGTGCATAGGTCTTCTGAATCCCAGGATGACCCGCACTTGGACTATCATAACTATACCCCGAAGACTCGGCTAGCCTCTCTGGACTAACTCTTGCCTCGCTACCCACCGCACCTACGGCCAGTTTTTCCAGACTAGCATTACGTGCCGGCGAGGAAGGTGGGCGCGGCTGTGACAAAGTGCGTACGCGTACAGCGCGCCAGACCTCTGTAAAGACAGGATCATGCTCACACAAGCCATGATTTGGTATTTCAACCAAAACCTTAAGGCAAATTTCATGCCTTGATTTTGCATCATGTCATTAGCACAGAAGCTAATGTACTGGAGAGCACTCTAGTAGCGCAATTTCTTAGACCATGCTACTAGATATTTGTAGACTACGCTACCATGTTGCATCACCAATTTGTTAAAACTTTTCCTTGGAAAGCTCTACGGCCATAGGAGAAATAAACTAGAGCCAATCTAATCATGCATCACAAGGATTAGTTCCAAAGCTGAGAGATACTTCTCTCTTAGAGTAACATCTTTGCACAAGCATATGGTCTAGAATTTTGTTGAGTTTCTAACTACCATCAATCTACGGATGGTTAAACTCCACTCTAAGAGTAAATGTAAGTTTTGAATATTTCCATTCAAATATAACAATCAAACTTCCTATCTCTTATGCCATACTATATATGCGGGGACCATATAGTATGTGGAGATGTTTGATAAATATTTTGCACCAATACGGGTGTCTGGAGTTACATCCAATCACTTACAACTCTTTGTTGCTATTACCAGACACATCCTTTCAAGTATTGTCTGGACTCACACAACTATTCCAGTTTATGTGATATTTGAGGATATCCCTCAAGAAAGGTTTTTGTTCTCAAAAACTTTACTCTCAAGCGGACTACGCGCTAGTGTCATAGGTCCAAGAACGAGTCTAGACCGTGTTTAATATATTTTTTATTCTTGAGTCCTTCCAAGAAACTTTTAAACATCTTGCACCGAAGATGTGGTATAGTGTCTACGCACATATGGTGGTACTATTGATAAACTGTTTTGCAACAGATCAGTGGTTTCACACTTGTAACAAAGTGCTTCATTGTTGCATATTACTACCCTTCATAAGCGGTTACACACTTATGAATCATTTGGGTGGGTTGTACCATCTATCAAGAAAAATTCCAAACTACTAATAACCACATTATCAATCCACAGATAATGACTGAGCTTGCTGCGAAGCCATAGGTTGCTAGATAATTGATGGTAATTACACAAGCCCAATGCCTCATTACATCATACATTCAATATAAATGCAAACATCACAGTACTTCGTGATGATGAATTTAGGAATTTCATCCTATCCCTGTTTGGTGTTGGTATGAAGTATAACTATGAGAACATTATTTGCTGCCTCCTCATTATAGCGGCAAAGCTACATACCCATCACAGGTGGCAATCTCTACCAAGCTATAACCAATGACAAGCAAATAAACGAGTACTCTTGTAAGAACTTCATAACCATATCTCACATTAAACTCATAATCACTACGGATTAAATGCCAGGGCTTGCAAAATTGAATTATCTGATAGGTAGAGGGAATCATCAAACTACGGATGACCTCGACAACTCACTAGGACTAGTGATGTGTAACTTTTAAGTTACTCCACTCTCCTTGCTTATTCCATACCATCGAACAAATCGGTCCCTCGATTTGAGCAACTTCAACATATTTATGAGTACCTCGATACTCATGGATTGTGGTTCGGTAATTTAAAATGTTGATCTAGAGTACCTTTCACTCGAGGATCTTAATGTTATTAGCAGCTATGTATTAGTAGTGAGTAACTACGTACCCACTATCATCACACTAGTAGCTCCATACTAGTCTATGAGTAACTCCGTACCCAATGGCGTACCTCCCCCGAGTGGGAGTACCATATACAACCATCTATAACAAGATGCTTAAGTCACTTGCTGCTAAAAAGTGACTACACAAATTGACCCCTTCATTGCACATTGCAGTACAATTTCTAGTATTACAACACGAATTTTTGGACGTCCTTATCATAGAGGTCAACTTAAAAACTAGTGCATAGGTCTTGTGGAGTCTCGGCCGACCTAACCACACCACTGGTGACTTCCTACAAAAAATGTGGCGCCGAAGTCACCACCTATGTACTTTAACTCCGTAAAGTACATGGTCTTCATCTATCATCTATGGAAAGTTGTAAAACATTCCTGTGATGGATTTTTATCACCCTAAAATTATTGTGCACTATTTTAGTGTGAAGAGCTTTTTTTCTTGGGTACCATGGTTCACCCCCCCAAGCTCATCTTTTGCTAAATTCTCCGATTTAACAAAAGATATGTCTGCCTCCGAACACTCCGGTTCAGCCCCAGACTTTGAGTTTACTTCTTAACACTCCGGTTAAGTCAAAACTCACCAGATACAGTAGGATTTATGTTGGAATTAGGGTTGCAGGAATGCACACACAACTTCAAGAAGATGAGGAAGCTTGAGCACAACACAGTAGTGTATTATGAGTGCCAAAAATGAAAGATAACAAGCCCTAGAAGATAATGGGCATCTATACAATGCACGGGGGAAAAAACCTCCTAGTGAGGGAAAAAGTGCCCCGGCGGTCCTAAGTGTGTTCACACACATCACTACTATAATATGGTAACAAATCCCCCCTGGAGTGATGCGGTGAACAAGAGCTAGCACTCATGTATAGGGAAGTGTCTAGCTATGTGGACGAATCCACAAAAGGGAGTAAGCCCAAAGCTTTGCGAAAAGCTTCGAACTTCTCACGAGGCAGAGCCTTTGTGAAAAGGTCTGCAAGGTTATCCTGTGTTGGCACATAAGCCAAACTGATCTCTCCTGCAGAGAGTCTCTCCCTGACATAATGGTAGTGCACCTCAATGTGCTTCGTACGAGCATGGAACACTGGGTTCCGCGCAACTGCCAATGCGCTCTGACTGTCAGTGAAGATGGTGGTGGCAGATGGCTGCCCAACACCCAAATCAGCCATAAGGCGTCTGAGCCACACACACTCAACCGTAGCTGTGAAAGCTGCCCTGTACTCAGCTTCACAACTAGAAGTAGCCACAGTAGGCTGCTTCTTGCTCAACCATGATATGCATGAGCTTCCAAGCATGAAGCAAAAACCACTCGTGGACACGCGTGTGTCATAACAACCAGCCCAGTCAGAATCTGAAAAAGCATGTAAATCTGGCGGCAATGATCCCCCCTTGGGATAAAACAACCCAAGATGCCGAGTACCACTCAAATAGCGAAAGATACGCTTCACTGCCTGCCAATGCTTAATGCCTGGGCTATGCATAAATCTGCTCACCTGTGAGACTGCAAACTGAATGTCTGGCCTCGTAATGCATACATAAATGAGGCAACCAACAGCTGTCTGATAGAGTGTGACATCAAAGTGATCTCCAGCATCATGAAGACTCAACTTCAAACCTGTCTCCATTGGAGTAGCAATAGGCTTGCAGTCTTCAAGGCCAAATCTCCGCAACAATGTTTCAATATACTTTGTCTGACACAAAGCAATACCTCCATCACACTGCTTAAATTGTATCCCCAAATAATGATGCAAATGCCCCAAATCTGACATCTCAAAAGAGGCATTCAAATCAGCCTTAAAATCAGCAATATGACTCTCATTTGGTCCTGTGAGCAGCATGTCATCGACATAGAGAGCAATGATTAGATGTACACCATCCACACGTTTAACATACAAAGTGCTTTCTGTTGGACTATTCTGAAACCCATGTGCAGTCAAATATGCATGTATTTTTTCATACCAAGCTCGTGGAGCTTGCTTTAAACCATATAAAGCCTTTTTTAACCTGCACACTTTGTTTTCCTGCCCTCTTTGAACAAAACCACGAGGCTGCGATACATACACCTCCTCATGCAAATCTCCATTTAAGAACGCAGTCTTTATGTCCAGTTGATGTACATTCCAACCATTATGAGCTGCTAATGCACAGATGCTACGAACAGTGGTCATACGACATGTGGGAGCAAAAGTCTCATCAAAATCAATGCCCTTCTCTTGAGCATAACCTTTTGCAACAAGCCTAGCCTTATGGCGATCCACTGTGCCATCAGGCTTACGCTTCAATTTGTATACCCACTTAGTGCCAATGGCCTTCTTGCCAGGGGGCAAGTCACATAAAGACCATGTACTATTCTTCATAATAGCATCGTATTCTGCTTGCATAGCAGCCATCCAATTTTCTGAACTTTGTGCCTCATCAAATGAAACAGGCTCACTTTCATCGCACATACTAGAAACAGCCAATGCATAACAATCTGACGCATAAGAGGCACCATGAGAGCCAGAACGAGTGCGAGTAGACAAAGGGGCATCCAACTTGCTGTCACGCAAAGTCTGCACCAGCCATCTAGGCATGTTCCTAGAGCCCTCAATCTCTTGTCTCTCATCCTCAAGTGCATCATGCACATCTGCATCAGATATAGGCTGATCTGTGCCATCATTTAAAACCTGCATAGGCTATTGCACTTGACTGTGCACCACTGAAAAGAGGCAACAATGTATCATAGACATCACGTGAGCTGATATCTGTCTCCTTAGTACATGAAACCAAGGGCTGAACTGCATCTTCCACAAATACAACATCACGGCTAACCAAAATGCGCTTTGTCTGTGGATGATACAAACGATAGCCTTTGCTCTCAGCACTATATCCAACAAAAATACATTTGACAGCTTTGTCATCCAATTTTCTGCGATGTTGCACAGGCACTAATGCATATGCCAGGCAACCAAAAACACGTAAATGGCCAACAGATGGCTTGCGGCTATGCCAAGCCTCATATGGAGTGACAACCTGTAATGCTTTGGTGGGACACCTGTTTAGTACATAAGTGGCACACATGACAGCCTCAAGCCAAAAACCATGTGGTAGACTTTGACTCTTAACCATACATCTTGCCATTTCCATGAGAGACCTGTTTTTTCTCTCAGCCACACCATTTTGCTGTGGTGTATACGGCACTGTACATTGGTGTTTTATCCAACGCTCAGCCAGAAATGCATTAAATTCTGAAGACATATACTCCCCCCCTCGATCTGAATGGAGGGTGCCCATCTTACTTTCTGACACATTTTCAGCCATAACCAAAAACTGTTTGAAGCACAAAAACACTTCGGACTTTGCCTTCAAAGGATATACCCATGCATGCCTGGTAAAATCATCAATGAAAGTCACGAAGTAAAGGTAGATTCCAAATGATGACCACAAACATCACTGTGAACAAGCTGCAATCTGCGTTCAGCTCTCACTGATCCATCTTTGGGAAAGGAAGCACGCTGCATTTTACCCAATATGCAGCCCTCACAAACATGCTTGACAGGTGCCTCAAGCTTAGGCAAAGAAGACACCATTTCAGATTTCTGCAGGCGCAGCAAACTTGCAAAATTCAGATGACCAAAACGTGCATGCCACAGTTTTGCATTTGAAATAGCCTGCGTATCCATAATAGCACATGCTGAATCCTCTACACATTTGCCATCCATATTGAGCTTATACAGCCCTCGACATAGTGAACCAGATGCTACAATGATGTCACCACAAGAGAGATCATGAACAGTACATCTGTCATCCACAAATTTTACAACCAAACCTGTTTTGGCAAATGCGGAGACTGACAGCAGATTCTTTTTGATCCCTGGCACATACAATGCATCAAAAAGTGTAAAGGTGTTGCAATTTGCAACATTCAGCACAATCTGTCCAACTCCTTTAACGGGATAAGAGGAGTTATTGGCACAAGTGACAGTATTCCCTGTGGGAGCAGACTCAAGGAAAGTGAATAAACTGCGCTGCGAGGTGATATGCTTAGTGGCACCACTGTCAAAGTACCATACATCTGAATCTACTGCAGACATACATGTGTCATGCAAAGATGGGTCATAACTGCACTGCGCATTGAATGCCCATTCTGTATCTTGAACAACATTAGCAGATTCATTGTTAGAAGGAGAGGCATCTGCAACAACAGCCATACCAGCCTCTTTCTTCTTAGCCTCTTTCGCAGCCAGCTTAGGACACGCTTTGATGACATGATCATTTCCCTTACAGTACTTGCAAAATGTCTTCTGTTTGTCACCCTTCTTCTCATCTTTGTCTTCCTTCTTTGGTTGCGCAGCATTTGCAGATTTCTGCTTACTAGAAGAAAAGCCAGCTTTACCTTTCCCGCTTCTCTGACTAGCAACGAAAGCTTGATCTGCGACACGCATAATATTCCTGTTTTGCCTTGACTGGTCTTCTTGCAGCAAAACAGAAACTAACTCCTCAAATGATAAGGCATTGGGATTGCCTTTCATCATCAAGCGAAGAGTGGAAGCAAAACCCTGATAAGAATCTGGTAGACCATTCAAAACAGTCTGCACAAGTGAACTGTCTGACAGGATTTCATCTGCAGAAATGAGCTGCTCTTTGAAATCCTTGATCTTTGTCAAAAAGCTATCCATAGAATCACCTTCGTTCATATGCTCACTCTCTAACTGTTTTCGGAGGTAAGCAACACGAGCCTCATTTCTTGCCTGATACAATGTGGCAAGTACATCCCAAGCATCCTTAGAAGTCCTGCAAGAGCGAATATGTGGGATAATGGTACGTTTGACAGACAGCGCAATCAAGGCATGAGCCTGCGCATCTCTACCATCCCAACGAATCTGCTCTGCTGAAAGTGGTGGTTCTCGAACAGCTGCTACAGCACTTGTGCCTGCACCATCATCAACAGTACCTGTTTCTGATGTGTTTGCAGCATTCCCAGCCACAATAGGACGTGCATCAATACCCTGCACAATGTTCCATAACCCCTTTGCTACCAATACATGTCGCATCATATATGCCCACAATGGATAGTTGGTGCCATCCAACTTATCCTCAGCAGCCAACATGCGGAATACATCATTGTTGTCAGCCATGGCCAATGACTGTACTACTAGATGTAAATGCTGTCTGTAAGAGGTAAACCTGTATAAAATCGACCTGTGCTATGTAGCACAGCCCAAAACAGACGAATGGGCACCTGTCCTGCAGATTTTAATCTTGACAGAAAATCTGCACAGTAGGACGATTTTGCTTGCGCAGTACTTGGAATGCAAAAACGGAGGGCGAAATGACTTCAGATCAAAATTCTGAAACGAACAAGCCCTACGGGCTCCCCCACGGCATATACTAACCTGCAGACGCTCGTGAAACCTCGTCGCAATCGGAGGAGATGAAGCGGCAGGTGCCGGTGATGCTGCCCGGGAGGAGGAAGCCTGCTCTGATACCAATTGTTGGAATTAGGGTTGCAGGAATGCACACACAACTTCAAGAAGATGAGGAAGCTTGAGCACAACACAGTAGTGTATTATGAGTGCCAAAAATGAAAGATAACAAGCCCTAGAAGATAATGGGCGTCTATACAATGCACGGGGGAAAAAACCTCCTAGTGAGGGAAAAAGTGCCCCGGCGGTCCTAAGTGTGTTCACACACATCACTACTATAATATGGTAACAATTTACCACTAAGCTCTCCGGCTTAGTTTCCTATCCTAACTCAGCCCGATCTTATGTACACTACATATGTCGGATTCGATACTAACAACAACCAGGCTCATCTGGAGTGAGATACTACTCACTATTGCCATGTAAAACCTTATTAAATCCTAGAAATGCTCCACTCATTTCCCAGGGGTCATACGACTTATAGGGTTTACACGCACATGAACTTTGTAAGCAAAATAGCCTGCATGCAATATTACAATTGCGTATGTAGGAAAGTAATATATTTCCCAAATTCATATGGTAGCAACTAAAATGTGCTCACAATCGCACACTTATGTTGAACATAGGCAAGACTACGCTTGCAAAATGTTATAGGGCGTCCCCCATGCATGAAACTGTCCAACCAAACTAGTCTTACAACTAACCTCTAGATTTAGATCACTCCGAAACTAAATCACTCTATTAGCACTAGTACACCATCATGGTCTTGCTACCTAGAGCTTCTCCGAACTCTGTAACTGGGTTTTATCCCAACTTATGGCTATATTTGGTAATTTTCAAAGTTCAAATTTTATCTTGCACACTTTATCACTACAGACAAGTGTACATACAGACCTGCCAAAGAGTCAAGTTACATGCACAAGCCTTGGCGTCCCATTCCACCAAGACTACAATCGATTCCGTGAGAATTTGATGTCCCATACCATCAAATTACTACCAAACCAATTGATGTGACATATAAAAAGGCTCTTTCCCCCCTCGAAAGATCACCACAAACTCTCGAGCAGTGGGATGTCGATGCATGGCAATAAAAAGAAGAGAAAACCATGCTTAGTAAGTTTAAGAACAGTTCTCTTCGATCAACTTCTATAAGGGCATTGAGCATTACATCTCAAGATTATACCCCTTCAGATTTACCTTTGATTTTACAAATCAATCCTAAATTTGCTATTATTATCTAGGCGTATGCTAATCCCTCAGATTAGTACTCCTAGATAAACCATTCAATTGAGTACTGCTAGCAGCACTACTAGCCCCTTTATCCCAAGTAATACACACCTTAGGGATTACTTTTACCAGGCAATGTACGTGACTAAATCAAATTAGTCACTACTCTCTAGGCGGCCCAAGTAGTGACACTATTTTGTTACTACCAACAAGGGCCAGCTTACCTCTACGGGCCAAGGCTCTTTTGTTGCTATACAAACAGTAAGCAACTTGTTTTTTGGACACAAGGCATAACCACATCAAGACTACGCTTGTACATGGTTCTCATTTGCCAAAGTTTATCACAATCTTCTAGCATCTGTGAAAAGATTGTGAAGGGTTATGAGCACTACGGCTCAATTAGGCTTACCTTGATTTCTCGTGATAAGCACTTCGTCTAATTTGGTCACAACTGACGCCATTGTGCCGGTCCTCTTAGCTCAAGTAAAACACACCTCAGTTTTAGATTTATACTAGCCAAACTACGTGACTTTGATGGTCAACACTAAGTCTATGCTCAGCTTAAATTTAGTTTCTCTGAACCAAATGTGTGATCACCACATGTGCTACCCTCGAGGTGCTACGGTCATAGACGTGTTCACTAGGCACAACGGCCATAGAACGGCTCTCTCTCGAAGGACTCGGCACTACGGCCGTGGGATTTGTCTCTCTCTTAGCACGCGGCGCTACGGCCGTATGCGGTGGTTCTCTTTTGTGGAAAGCGGGCACTACGGCAACACGGCGCGAAGGTCGTGTTGGTTTGTTTCGTGCGGTGTACCGTTGTTTTGTGTTTTTTTTTAATTTAAAAAAATAATAATAATAACGAGCCGGGCTGGCCCTTGCCGCTTGGGAGTGGCCGCCCGCCTGTGAGGAGTGTGGCCACCGCCGTTTGGCATGCCACCCGCTTGGGAGTGGCCACCCGTTATTTTTTTATTTTTTTTTAATTTAAAAAAAAATAACGGGCCGCCTCGCCGCTTGGGCGTGGCCGCTCGCCCGCCCGTGGGGGGTGTCCGGCCGCTGGCAGCATGGCCGCCCGGCCGCCTGGCTGGCTGGCCTGGCCGGCCGCCTAGGCCGGCCGCCGCCTGGCTGGCCCGTGGCTCAGGCCAAGCCATCCTCGTCCACACGCCCGCCGTGGTAATGTCTTCGCCTGGCCCATGGTAATGTCTTCGCCTGGGCTGCGTTCGCCCCCCCCACACTGGTCAACATAGCAACGGGCGCATGTTTTCTTCGCCTTCAGCAGAGCAGCTCCTGGGTTCTACGCCCCCACGACGTGGTCTATTCACAGCAGCTAGTGTTCGCTGGGGACTAGTGTTTGCTGGGCTGCTCCTCGCCCCTCCCACACTCGCCCCACATGCGTTTCAACGAAATGCGTTGCCGCCTGGTCATCACAGCACCGTGGGCTGGTGGTCTTCGCCCCCCCCACACACAAGCTTCAACGAAGCTTTCACAGACAGGGGGGCTGCTCTTCGCCCCCCCCACCTCCCCCACACACAGATAGAGGCGCTTCATTGAAACGAATTACAACTCATACGATTTCAACGCAGAAAAGAAAAAAAAACGGAAATTGCTTACCTCCATTGCTTGCTGTGTGTGATGGGGAGAGAGAGAGAGAGAGAGAGAGTTCTTCCCTTCCATTCTTCCATGGCCGCCTCCCCCCACACCCTCCATTCGAGATAAGGATAAGGAGACGAATGGTCGAAAACCATCGAGTGGGCTCCGGTCCCCCGATCACGCGCGGGCTCTGATAATCCCATCGACTGATACCAGTGTCACATTCCCGTAACGCCGCTACGGGCATTACCACAAGAGGGGACGGCCTCTGGCTCACCACCCAGCCATAGAGGAAGAATGAGGATTGCCCCTCATCCCCCAGGCTATATAGTGTGTGGCCTGCCGTCCACACTAGCCTGGCCGCCCCCATGACTCCGCATGGGCGTCCTCTCCCACTGAACCCCGGACATGGCCATCCGCCGGTCTGCCGCCGTCGGTCACAGGCATTACAGCCTACGTGACATTTGACCAAACATTGAATGCTTAATCTCTGTTTTACCAAAGTCTATAGATTTGATGGAGAGCTTGGATCTCACTGTAGACTTGATGAAATCAAAAACTTTCTTCACTAGCTTGTAGAGCACCCTTGAAAACCCCTGGGGGGGCCAAGAGGAATTAGATCCATTGTATCTGGTGCAGACAAGATCTCAATTTTGCTTCAGAAAAAAGGTGCCTGAGAAATCACGAAAATCTGTAGCTCTCCAGAAGGCGATTTGGCGATTTGCGTTGATGGGCTGGAGCATAGGGATTGTGGCTATGTGGGGCTAGAGTCTTGAAGCCTATTGTTAGGCCTAGAGGGAGATCAAGCCCCTCCACCAGCGTGGGTACAGAAGGCTTGTTGAAAAATGACTAAAAAGTTGATTATCTACTAATCCTAATTAACTAGATGATTAGCAAGATAATGGGCTCATAAATTTGATGGATTCTAAGCTAGGCTCTGATACCATATTAAATTTACAACAATGTGATGAGCTATGGTGGATCAAATCCAAGAATCAACATCATTAGCAAAGAGATTAGATGATAATTAAGACGCAATTAGTGAGCAATTAATTGATAGCTTAATGTAGGCATGGATAATCAAAAACTAGCAAATTCTCATTAGGCCAATGCCTCAATTCATAGAGTTTACATCCAAGCATCTAATCCCACTGATCTCTCCTTGATTCACTCCACCTCTTTTGCTTGATTCTCTCCACCTCTTCCCAGAATATCTCCACACATCCTAAATCTTCTCATGCTACCCTTTATTCTCTCCTAGTAGATACTTCTCACCTTTTCACAGCGTCTCACTCATTTACAGATTCTCTTTTACAGCCTCTTGTTGTTGCTAAGGACTTGTTCTCGCACACACCCTATTCACTTGTATATTTCAACAACATGTATGTGGTACTAACCTCGTCAATAACAACCATCTAGATACATGTCTAGATAGGGGAGACCATGGTAGGCATAATCCTAGCCCATGGTACCACCCATCACCTGGATAACCATCAGCCTTACATGTACCTCCACAGAGCTTTAAAGAATATAACCTTTTCTTCAAGTCTAATTTAACACAAAGGCAACCTCACCTTGGCCAACATATTATCCCCATGAAGAAGCCTAATCTCTAAGCATCAAGTTGGGAGATCTAAGAATAATATCATGTTCTACATCAAGAAGGTTCAGGCCCCACCATTTACCCATGCGAATCGTTAATGGTGGTCCTTGTGCTTTTGTTAATCAAAAGGCATCGATCGCTTCTACCAACCACTTGATTTTAAGGGCCAAGCCACTTTCACCACCATAACCATAAAAGGATAACATCCTTTCATGCCGCCTCGACAAGATACCTACCACCACATCTATCCAAACATTATCACCAACATGCCCTGTATCTGGGTGTAGATCATATTAAAAAATATAATCATGAAGATTATCATATGTCAAATGACCCAAACATTGATTTATCATGAGTCATTAGTAATCCCTCATCATAAGATTTCTTAAAGAGATTCTACTAAAGAAGTTATATTAACATATGCCAAAGATTATTTTTTTCGTCCCACAAAGTTTCTCCACATGATCTCATGCACATGACTAGCACAAGGCTCCCAAGGAATACACTACTTGAATTTATCCCTTTCTTCCACATAGATCTCACCACACTAAAGAGTGACGTGTTTGGAAACACTAACCATTCGATGTTCCATTTTTTAAAAAAACGATAGAAGGGAATAGATCTTTTGCCAAGTGCTTTTCTCTCTGTCCTTCTGTGATTTCCACACACATAGACTTGAGAGTTCTTACACTAGTCACAGGATAATCACAACGATGGCAGAATTCATTCTCCCACTGAGATTTAGGGCTTAAGTGACTCACTCTTTCTCACTTCACCTTGCCATAAATGAATTAATACAAGAAGAGAATCAATGGTAACCTTTACTAGACACTCACTCACATAGAGTAACCCACAATCACAAAGATGACCTCTCTCACTTCACCTTGCCATAAGTGAAGTAAAACACCCACTCACGTTACTAGACACTCACTCTTATAGAGTAACCCACAAGCACAAAGATGGCCTCTCTCACTTCACCTTGCCATAAGTGAAGTAATACACCCACTCACCTTACTAGACACTCACTCATATAGAGTAACCCACAAGCATAAAGATTCCCTTTCTCACCCCCTCACCTTGCTGGGACACTCACATAGAGTATGTTAAAACCCTAAGATCTCACTAGATAATTGTTATGCATAGAAATGCATAAACCAAGCATAAACTCATCCACCTAACCACCCCCGAGCCCAAGAGATGCACACATGAATTACAATGAAGTACCTCATACCTTTACCTTGATGTCCCATACTACCAAGAGGTATGACTCCAATCCAGCAGCATGTAGTTGTACTGTGAAATGGCATGAGAGTAGATACAATCCTCTATACAGGAGAACATCATATCATCCCAATCCTCCCCTTGAGTGTGCCCCATGTCCCTATTATATAGGAGGGCCCTCAAGTGACTCTTGACTCTCCATTTCCCATGTGTGACCCTTGGATGCCTGACCCTAACCTCAACCCTTTTAAGGTTAGTCCTAACCCATGCTCCACCCTAACCTCAACCCTTAAGGTTAGTGGCTCTTGACTCTCCATTTCCCATGTGTGACCCTAACCTCAACCCTTAAGGTTAGTCCTAACCCATGCTCCACTAGAGCTTGTTCCCATGCTCCCATGCTCATAAGCCTAATGTGGGTTAGCCTCCTAGTATATGCACATAACATACTTTCCCTCTCTCTCAAAACAGTGCACTCTTGCAATGAAAAGAAAGAAATCTGCGTTAAACATTCTCAACTGACTCCCAAGTCGAATCCTCTATTTTTCTATCTTTCCACCCAATTTTAACCTCAGGGATTAGTCAACTACAAAGTTTCCTTTCCCTAAATTCAAGTACCTTTTCAGGTTCATGTGGGATATAGGATAAATCCTCGACTTCAACAAGTTCTTGAGGAGTAACTGTGTTATCCTCACCTCCCAGTTTCTCTTTCAGTCTACTGAGAAAAAAGACTAGATGAACTCTAACATGTGGAGGTAGTTTTAGTTCATACGCAACTATGCCAATCCGATGTATAACCCGAAATGGACCACAATATCTAGGAGATAAATTCGAGCATTTTCTTGTTGACAAAGTCTGAGAGTCTTTAGGAACTTTTAAATAAACCAATGCTCCTAGTTCAAAAGACCGAGTTGAGCGTCCTCTATCAGCATAGAACCGTGCCCTATCTTGAGCACTCCTGATAGAATCCTGAGCTTCGGTCAGCATTTCTTGCATATCACGCAAGAAATCCCTCGATGCATCAAGCTCAATGTCCTTTAAGACCGACATCCAATAGGTACCGTGGGTTGATACCCATACATAAGCATGAACGGACTAAAACTAATAGTCGTATGTTTAGAACTATTATAGGCAAATTCCATCATTGAAAGATATTTTTCCCAATATGATGATTTCCAGAGATATATGCATGAAGCATATCCTCTACAATCTGGTTCACACGCTCTATTTGCCCATCAGACTACAGATGATCAAAGAAACTCATACTCAAAGTAGTTTCCTCGTTGTAAAGCATTTGGAATAAAGTAGGAAGACATGGCATTATAACAGCAGGAACTAGGGATCCATCGATGGCCCGACGTACCCACATCTGCACAAGGAATTATTGGTGTCCCGAGTTACCCATATCAACATAGAGAGTCATCAATGTCTTGATGAGTCACATATGTTCATCCATAAACCATTAGGTGGACTATATAAATCACCTAAAGTCACATATGTACATAACTAGAGAAAGAAATGCCAACAAGGAAGAATCCAAATTTTCTTAATCTGAACACAACAAGATAAACTTGTTAAACTCTAAAGAAAGAGATTTCAACAAGTGAATATGCCGATGAGATTACACTCATCAAAACATACAGGCTATAGATAACAGAAGTTTATTTAGAGAATACTTACACTACAACTTCAAGTGAAGTCAAAAAAAGTGAGATTGTCTTTGAATGTTGAGGTCAACATGCCAAGTAATGTTAGCAAGGCAACAATCTTGATCCCAAATTATTCCATAAGATAATATATGCGAGGAACTGCTAGCGTCCCATACCACCATGATACCACCCATAGATATCTTACCAATTTGAAACTCCCTAGTATGTCGTTTAGGAAATATGAATAAAATCCTATATAAAAGAAATAAGATGGCCTTATCCCAGACTTTCACATACTAAAACCAATCTCTATATACATGAGACCACATCAAGGAACAACTCTTTCCGAGTACATTATTAGAAAAGAATTTAAATTATTGGCGCCTTTCTAATGATAACTACCCAATAAACACAATAAAGTTGGGTTAGAAAAATAACAATTCACCTAGATACATAAGCAACTAGGTATCTAAATTGGAATATGTACAAGAGTACAAGGAATATACTCCAAAATGACGTGTAAAAAATGAAGGCAAATGCTACCTTCAAAGCACATGATATTATCCAAAAGATCAAAAGATCCTTATAAAGCCATGGATAAAAGCATAGAAGCATCTCGAATCCATGAAAACCATAGTTGATAAAAATTAATGCATGCCATCTAATGGTCATTAATCATGCCAAAAGAAGCATTAAAATTGGTGGCCAACTCATCAATCCAGAGTATATGAACGTGGTGCCGTTCAAGAAAAACTCCAAAGTAAGCAAGTGAAACACGTGTGCAGCACTCATTAAAAACCCCTAGACACAAGTGATCTAGGCAAAACCTGATGAGTCCATATAAAACTTGGAAAACATCCAATAAAATCCACCAAAACAAACATATCAACTAACCCATGATAGAATCTGTCTTAGGCTTAAAAAATTAAGCATAGACCACACTTAAACAAGTGCAAAATAAATTATCATGGAAAACTGTCAAAGGTGAGACACACTTTAAACGCAGATTCTAGTCATCTTTGAAGAAAGTAAGGAACATGCCCAAAAAGAATGGCTAAACAATGGTAAAAAATCATGAAAACATCGTTTAGAATTAATCCAAACAGAAATAACTACTAATATGAGGTACAATTGCATTAATAATATGCGAATAACATGTATCTATCTAATGTTAGCACGTGAAAACATACTTCAACACTAAATAACCCTCGAAAATATTAAATTCTCAAGAAAAAAGAATTATCATGATTTTTTTTTATTTTTTCCTAATTTTTTAGACCTCAAAATATGATAATTTTGAATTCCATCAAACCTATCTTATGGCATTCCAAACCTATATTTTTCCAAAAAAAATTAGCAATTAGATTTGCCAAAATACCATTGATATTTTAAAAATACCAATTTCTAGGATTTCTAAAAATAATTTTTAGAATATTCCTAATTTCTCTTGAGAATCCCATCATTCACGAAATTTTCAATTCCGCCCAACAATTCTCAAATCCAATGAAAATTTATAATTTAATGGATTTTCTAATTTTTTGGGTAAAAAATAGTTTTTTAAAGGAATTTAAATGGTCAAGGGTGCCCGAATGGACACACCACATGCCAATCACCAACCCCACATTTCTGAAAGTTTAAAATAACCTTTGTTTAATTTTTCACTAATTTATAGGAATTTTTTGAAATTTTTAATTTACCCCAAATGCATTAGAATACGAACGGTCCAAAAAATTTTGGAATCCCAATGGTTTTCCCGAAATACAGAAAGCCAACAGTTTCAGAAAAATGAAAAGACAAAAAAATTTGGAATGTAAAAGGTCAAAAGTTTCCGGAATAAGAAAATCTCAAAGAATTTTTTTTCTTAAATCTCATATTTTCTTTTTTTTCAAGCTTTTTTTTTTGAAGAGTATTGAAAGGCTTTAAAAAAAACTATATATATATATATATAGCTTTAATATATATATACATATATATTAAAGCTTTAAATAAAGCTTTTTTAAGTTTTAGTTTAAAAACCTTTAAAAAACAATTTGGGGGGGGGGGTTGGCGATTTTCGCTCGGCGCTCTACAACGCAACCCCCCCCCCCCCCCCCCCCGACGCCCGCCCTAGCACGTTTGATTAATGAGAGAGAGAATCCTTCTCCTCTCTCCTCTCTCCTCTCTCCTCTCTCCTCCCCTTCTTCTCCATTCAAGTTTCTCTCTCTCTCCACCCCCTCCTTCTCAGTTTAATAGAGAGGAGGATGATTAAGAATTTAATTAAATATTAGTTAATCATAATTAAAAATTAATTATGATTACTGTTTAATAAAACTGTGCCTATTAAGAGGCGTTCACACATGCGGGAGAGGAAAATAGAAGAAAATTTCAGTTTTGAGAGGAGAAAAGAATCCCATGCACACGGGAGAGATCTCAGTGCATCAATTGGCTGCCCTGCACTACATTTCAACAAAAAATTGGCAGAAAAATTGATAGCATCTCCGCGAAAAAACCCGCCAAAATGCATAAAAAATATTTTTTTAACCATAAAAATGCTCTAAAGATTTTTAAATAATTAGAAAAAACTCCCAAAATTTATAGAAATTTAGAAAATTCATTCTACCAAAAATATCTATAAAAAAATGTGTAGTATTTTGGTAAAAATGTGTAGGAGGGTCTTCAAGTGACTCTTGACTCTCCATTTCCCATGTGTGACCCTTGGATTCCTGACCCTAACCTCAACCCTTAAGGTTAGTCCTAACCCATGCTCCCATGCTCATAGGCCTAATGTGGATTAGCCTCCTAATATATGCACATAACAGAGTAACCCACAAGCACAAAGAACCCTCTCACTTCACCTTGCACATAAGTAATATAGCCATTCATCTTACTAGACACTCGCTCACATAGAGTAATTCACAAGCACAAAGATGCCCTCTCACTTCACCTTGCAACAAGTAGTGAAGTAATACACCCATTCACCTTCCGAAACACTCACTCACATAGAGTAACCCACAAGCACAAAGATGCCCTCTGTCAATAATTGATTAAGAGCACTCCCAACAAGGAAGGGAGATATGGTACCATATTACAAATATAACCTCTAAGATTATCATATGCCAAATTATCCATCTAAGCATTAATTGATCATGAGTCATTTGAGTCAATAGAAATCCTTGATAAGCTTTATTAAAGAGATGCTATCTATTAACAAAGTTGTATTAATCAAGCATGAACATGAAATTAACACTAAGCATCACATAACAAGATCTAAATCTTAACAATATGCAAGAGACAAGATATCCACAAAGGACCACTTAGAATTACTCACCAAGAGAGGTTACAAATGCAAGAGCTCTCACATAGATGAACCATGTAGTGTGAGTATCTCAAATATATAGGCTCACTAAGAGTAGACACCTAGACCCACTTGCCTAGCCCACTTGACCATGTGCCCTCCACCAACCTAGAGGTGCCATGAATGTGTGGGTTGACCTATCTGACCATGGTACCAGAAAGTAACCATAATTATGTGAACCTCGGACCTTAGGCTATAATTTGATATTAAATCTACCACATATGATTTATATGTGACCATACAACATGTACATAGATCACATTTTCAACAGATTGGTCCCAAATTACTTCCCCAATAACTTGGGTGACTTGAGGACGTAGTCACCATTAGGAAGGGGGTATGTTAGCCACTTCGTAGGTTAACATGGTTTCATTTGCCCCACTGACTTCCATGTGAGCGTGAGTGTAATGTGGCACATGCGTGTCGATACTTGTGATTGTGAGTGAAGATTGGTTGTGACCTTGAGAGTGGTTGGCTCTAAAACATGATAGTTTTGTGAATTGTGAATGAGGTTTATTCACATCATGAGTGGCATGAGTGGAGTTTTACTCATAGTTGTGAGCGGATATTTACTCATGGTCATGAGTGGAGTTTTACTCATGGTTATGAGTGGATAGTTTAGCATAATTTTCCATTCCCATATAACTTCTTGGACTTTATCTCCAATACATTTAATTTCTTCTTTTGTCTACTTTCTCTGTGTGTGTGTGTGTGTGTGTGTGTGTGTGTGTGTGTGTGTGTGTGTGTGTGTGAGAGAGAGAGAGAGAGAGAGAGAGAGAGAGAGAGAGCCATACGATTCAACTTCTTCTACTTCAAGTCTCCCAACAAAGTAGAAAAGATATTAAGGATGAAGCTATTCAATAAGGATCATGGAAGATGAGCATGCGTGCTAGATTGGTGTTTTAGCTAAATAAAGGACCAAACTCGAGGAAAATATACCTTATTTTACGAAGTTTGGCACCTTCAAGGTTATAGGATCAACACATTTAAAGACACATCTTATTGAGGATGAAGCTATTCAACAAGGATCATGGAAGTAATGGAAGTTGAGCATGCATGCTGGATTGGTGTTTCAGCTAAACAAAGGACCAAACCCGAGGAAAATAAATCTTCTTTTACAAAGTTTGGCACCTTCAAGGCTATAGGATTAATACATTTAAAGACACATCTAACACGTCATTCTAGTCACCCTTCTACTACTTTTAAGGAACCACAAATTGCATTCTAGCATCCATGACCAATCCAAGAGACTAAATTAAGGGGATATGTTAACCACAACAATTAACATGATTGTCACATCTTGTAAATGTAGAGATTGCCCATTAAAATATCTCATTTTTTTCTTGCACTATGTGCTTCATAAAAATGTAACTTGGGGAAGCTAGGCTAATAAAGCCTAATCTTATAGAAGCTAGCTATACACATGTAAATTGGAAATGGGCACCCTCAAAAAATATACCCTTGGTTAGCCAACTGTAAACATAAATACTTTTACATGAGATAGGCTTAAAAAGCCTTGTCTTATAGAAGGTAGCTATACACATGTAAATCGAATATGGGAACCCTTAAAAAAATACATTTGGGTAGCCGAATACTACTTTTTCATAAGACAATTTTGTCATGTAGTAGACAAGCATCCCCATTTGTGCAAAGTGGGTCTCTTCTCTCTCTTGTGCTCTCTCACACTCAAGCTAGTGCAATAGTGCATGGGGAATGGCTTACCGTTGTGATTATATATATGCATTCTTTACTCTCTATTTTCTTCTCCATCAAGGAAAAAAAGGGGATATTTTTAGCCCAATGGCTATTTTACTAGGCTTTGCAAAATGTTTTGGGTGACTTTACAAGAAACACATTTGATTTTTAAAAAAAGTTTCTAAAAATTCTCGAAACTGACTCCATGAGGATTTCATTTGATTTGACTATTTGGTAAGTTCCCAATGACTCTTGCATTTAAGCTTAAATAAATAAGGATTTTCATATATGTAATTTTAATGTGCCTAAATATTTATGTAAGGTGTTTTTAAAGAAAAACTAAAAAAATTAAAACTGTTCTATAGATATATATCTTAAACATGGAGAAATATGTTTTTAAAATTTTCTTAAAATAATTATTTATGCTAAGAGTAAATTTTTTATTTTTTGAAACCTTATGGCCAAAGAAAAATAAATTCTTTACAAAAGTCTCTTTAAAAAATAAGACTAGTTAATGACTAAAAAAATATGACTAGTAAATGATCAGAAAAAATAAGACTAGTAACAATATAAAAAAATATAGCAAAAGTAATGTGACAACAATTAATTACTTTGTTTCTCTCCAACTTTATATAACTTACATCCTTGTTCATATTGTCTTGATCTACATGTGAGTAATTGCATTTTAAGACCTTGGCTTTCATGCACCACTTAAGAATGTATGGAGTACATCACTCCACTTAAGTTAGGTCCATACTACCGCATACCACCAAATAGTACATGAAGAGTTGTAGGTTACTTTGAGGGTGTTATGTTGTATGGTGGTTAGGTTACTT